>NW_013976029.1:0-236 GCF_001266775.1 Austrofundulus limnaeus | reverse complement strand
CATGTGACAAACTAACTTCATCCATCACTAAGTCACAGCTGGTAGCTTCTGAAGGCTTTTCTCTGACACACATCTTTCTTCGTTTCCCTCAAACACGCACCTTCGTCCACACGCCAAGGCCTTAATTCTTCCTAAGTAAATGACTTATTCATACTTAAAATATGGATTGCATTATAAGCAGTGTTGTATAAAGTGCCACAAAATGATAATCGAGTAAAAGTACAAGTATCTTACCA
>NW_013976028.1:0-236 GCF_001266775.1 Austrofundulus limnaeus | reverse complement strand
CTGGTTTAGATCAATCCAATCTGTTCTTTTCTGCAAGGAACAGCTCGGCCTGTCATCAAAATATTACTAAAAACATTAAATTTCATTTTTTGCTTTGCAGAACTGAGAAATGCTGTCAAAATAAAGTAGTGCTGTTCCGTGAGCATGCGATGGATCCCTTTTCATCACACAAGCTTAATTTGAAACAAGATTAAAAACATTTTGACCGCGCCGAATGTTTTGCTAATTTTTTGTTT
>NW_013976027.1:0-236 GCF_001266775.1 Austrofundulus limnaeus | reverse complement strand
GGAGAATATGGAACAGAGAAAAGGCATTTTTCCAAGGCGATAATAACCTACACTACATCTCACTTTGCGTTTGCATTTTGTTTATTTAAAATGTTTTGAGCAGCTGACCATCCACCTAAAAGGTGGCTCTTTATTCTTGATAATTGCTTGGCAAGAATATACTGTCTGCTTTTGTTAAAATGTTCTTTTGAATTCATTGTGCAAGAAGAACTGAAATCAGTTTTGCATTTTGAGTG
>NW_013976026.1:0-236 GCF_001266775.1 Austrofundulus limnaeus | reverse complement strand
CATTAAAACACAGTAGATAAAAAAGCATACATGTGATAAAGTTTATTATATCAGCAGGATCACTGTGAAAATGCCTGCTGAGCTGCAGTCGGGCCAGCCCCGTCTCTTTAAACAACTGCAGAGCTGATATGAAATTTATCTCTACAAGACAAACAAACTGCAGTTTCAGCCTGTTTTATGATAGAAAACTTTATCTGTGATCAGCTGAGGGGACCGGGACGTCTCCATGTTTACCG
>NW_013976025.1:0-236 GCF_001266775.1 Austrofundulus limnaeus | reverse complement strand
ACAGACCCAGGAGGGACCTCGGGAACAGACCCAGGAGGGGTCACGGGAACAGACCCAGGAGGGGTCACGGGAACAGACCCAAAAAAGAAAAAAGAGGGGTAGGAGGGTGGGTGAAAAAACCCCTCGAGAGCCGCTTCTCTCGGAGGAGAGGTCCCCGAGAGAAGGCAGACAGCTTTGCCATATTTTCCTGGCTCTGCTTTAATCTCTCACACATCTCTTCAACACTCAAAAAAGTC
>NW_013976024.1:0-236 GCF_001266775.1 Austrofundulus limnaeus | reverse complement strand
CAATATATGCATGCAGATCACTGGCTGTCTTCAGGACTATGGAAGACTCAATTCAAAGCTGCAAATAAAAGTGAATTGTAAATGTGGTGTTGTTGAGTTCAAGTTTTGCTGCAAGATAAAACTACAAAAACAGTCTACAGGAACAACTTGAGCATTTAGCTAGAAACAGACAGAATAGGCCACACACCAGTATCAGGATATATGATATATGAATAAACTGTAATATACATTATTAT
>NW_013976023.1:0-236 GCF_001266775.1 Austrofundulus limnaeus | reverse complement strand
GGTCAGAGGGGGTGAGACAGGTCAGAGGAGGTGAGACAGGTCAGAGAGGGTGAGACAGGTCAAAGGGAGTGAGACAGGTCAGAGAGGTGAGACAGGTCAGAGGGGGTGAGACAGGTCAGAGGAGGTGAGACAGGTCAGAGAGGGTGAGACAGGTCAAAGGGAGTGAGACAGGTCAGAGAGGTGAGACAGGTCAGAGGGGGTGAGACAGGTCAGAGGAGGTGAGACAGGTCAGAGAG
>NW_013976022.1:0-236 GCF_001266775.1 Austrofundulus limnaeus | reverse complement strand
GCAGAAATCTCCGCAGCACTCTTGATCAATCATCACTCAGAGAAAATGTAAAAAGAAGAAGAAGAAATCATAGCGACCACTCAAATAAGATTCATGCCAGCAGTTCTTGGCAGTCCAGACTCCACAACCTTCTCTGTTGACAACCAACTCCGTTCTCCAACATGAGTCTGGGCTGTGATGCGGGCTGCAGTGAAACACAATCCTCCAGGCAGAGACTCAAAGAGGAGCCGGAGGGA
>NW_013976021.1:0-236 GCF_001266775.1 Austrofundulus limnaeus | reverse complement strand
AGTTATTTTAAACCTGACCAGAGGAGTTATTTTAAACCTGACCTGAGGATTTAATTTAAACCTGACCTGAGGATTTAATTTAAACCTGACCTGAGGAGTTAATTTAAACCTGACCTGAGGAGTTAGTTTGAACCTGACCTGAGGAGTTAATTTAAACCTGACCTGAGGAGTTAATTTAAACCTGACCTGAGGAGTTAGTTTGAACCTGACCTGAGAAGATAGTTTAAACCTGACCT
>NW_013976020.1:0-236 GCF_001266775.1 Austrofundulus limnaeus | reverse complement strand
AACATCAGTATGAGTTGAGTTTCTTTGGTTTCTGGAAGGACTAAATATGCCATGAACGTAGTATTCATCACTAATTTAAAAGCGTCGTAAAAGATCTGTAGGACGTTCAGAAGCTTTTTGTATAATGCATCTGACAAAATTTGTCCTTGTCAAATGTGACTCCTTAATTTTCTTCTCCATCCTCCTGTTTTCACCTTGCTTGCACCGTCACATTAAAAAAGAGAGAGAAAGAGACT
>NW_013976019.1:0-236 GCF_001266775.1 Austrofundulus limnaeus | reverse complement strand
GACAGAAAAATGAGACTACAACTAAACATCTGAAGTGAATTCCTCTAAAGCCCATGTGTCAAACTCAAGACCTGCGGGCCAAATGTGGCCTGCCACAGCATTTCATGTGGCCCACAAGAGCTTTAAAGATGTAATAATGTCTGAAAATAAAATATACTGCTTTAAAGCCCGCATTCATCATAAAATACATCTCCCATAATGCATGCTGATTATTTTACCATTTCTTTCACTTAACC
>NW_013976018.1:0-236 GCF_001266775.1 Austrofundulus limnaeus | reverse complement strand
CTACACTTGGGCATCTAAACCAGACAGAGGTTAACTAATATTGTCGCCACACTGCTGGCAGTCAAAACAATAATTTCCAACTACAAAGAAAGAGCTGGGAGCTTATTATTTGTGAATTAATTAAAAAATTAATGTGTGTATGAATATCAGGGCAGCAGCGGAGCGGGAGCCGAGGAAGTGGAGGATGAGTGGGGAGCAGGCTGTTTTAAAAAGACAAGAAACAAGATGGCGGCGGT
>NW_013976017.1:0-236 GCF_001266775.1 Austrofundulus limnaeus | reverse complement strand
GTAGAAAAAGTCTCTTGGTTTCAGTTTAGTCGCAAAGTTGAGTCACTCTTTTGTTTCCCATTAGTCAAAATCTGGAGCCAGGTCTTCAGCTTCCTTTGATGTTTGCTCATATTTCTCAAACTTTTTGAATCAAGGAAATAAAACCGAGTTCTAGACTCGTGTAAAGACTGAGAGACGACAAGTTTGACATTTTTTTTCTTTGTAATTAAAATTTCTGCAAACGTTTTGAGACATTT
>NW_013976016.1:0-236 GCF_001266775.1 Austrofundulus limnaeus | reverse complement strand
CGAAAGCACCACTAATGAATTTCCATTCGCCAAACCAATTAGGTGGAGCACACGCACAATAATATTGTCTCGCAAACACAAACTGAGTACCATATTTGCAGTGTCCTAAACACTTTATCTGAAGCAACCAAACACCGTTAGTTCTGCGTCACCTTGCTGAGGATTTTAGGGTCTTCTTGTTAAAGTTAAATAAGAAACTCTATTGGGTTTTAGAGGTTTGGTATCTTTTATTTATG
>NW_013976015.1:0-236 GCF_001266775.1 Austrofundulus limnaeus | reverse complement strand
GGATTACTGAGATGCATCAGGACAAGTAAATGTGACATTTAAAGACTGTGTACACAATCGAAGAAAATAAAGCGTGTCTAAATGAATATTCAGTTAATAAGTACAAATTAGCTACATGGTGTTTTTTCTTATTAGCTCAATGAGGTGGGTTTTATGAAATAGGCAAAGAAAACATGAATTTATGTAAATATTTGTACAAATCAAACGCTGCAACTCTTGCACAGTCCACCCCCCCC
>NW_013976014.1:0-236 GCF_001266775.1 Austrofundulus limnaeus | reverse complement strand
AGGATCAGACTGAGTTCTGCAGCTGGTTTCTGATGTGTTCTAACTTTCTGTCTCTCAGTGGTTCTGGATCAGTTCTGTGGTTCTGGATCAGTTCTGTATGTTCTCACTAAATCAAATAAAGAGACCACCACCACAAACATGTGTGTCTGAGTCAGGGGCGGTTCTAGGGGGCGGAGCCACAACTGAAATCTGATTGGCCCCTGTCCTGTCACTCATCTGTCCTTTAACCCTACAAC
>NW_013976013.1:0-236 GCF_001266775.1 Austrofundulus limnaeus | reverse complement strand
TTCGGTGTGAACGCAGCATTACGCTTTAAACTATGGCACACGTCTGTGCACAGGAAGGGCGTGAACAGTGCAGCGTGATTGACACTGGTAAGACAACCCTCCTGTTTCTGATTGGTTGTTTCTGACCAGGAGCGGTGTATTTCTGTAAATGGATGTAGGGCCACTGGGATGAACCAGAGGAGCTTGATTTTTTTCCAAAGATTATCCTTCTCATATTCTACTGTCAGGACACAGTG
>NW_013976012.1:0-236 GCF_001266775.1 Austrofundulus limnaeus | reverse complement strand
TACATGATTTTTTTTACTTGAAAGTTTTCTGCAGATATCTGTGCTTTGGTCATTTCCTCATCTCCTTATACAGGTGGTGACTACCTTGTAAACATGTGGGCATCAGAACCATTTTAAAAGAGGGGGGAAACACTGTTGGGGGGTCTGGGGGATTGCCCCCAGAAAATTTTGGACGAAATAGATGCCATTTCCTGCATTCTGGTGTATTTGACCAGGTTGTTTAACATCCTTTTACC
>NW_013976011.1:0-236 GCF_001266775.1 Austrofundulus limnaeus | reverse complement strand
GAGTTTACGTTTTTATGTTCAGAAACTACATTTTTTCTCCAAATTTAACGGGTTTGGATTTTCAAAAAGCCGAGGTTAGATAGCATTCAAAGTGATGATAGATGTATTTTTACGCGTACAACACGTGTGTTTACTCTTATTAACTATTTGGATTATGCACAATGTGCTTAAAGAAAAAAAAGACTTTATTTACAGTTAGCCCGCATGTCTCGCAGCTGTAACAGTGCGCAATGATG
>NW_013976010.1:0-236 GCF_001266775.1 Austrofundulus limnaeus | reverse complement strand
GGGTTGGACTTCAGAGCTGAGGCCACAACTTCACAGTGAGTCTCTGAGATTCCAACACAAACAGCTCTGATGATAGAAAAATAGTCAGTTATAATAAAACCAGCTGATCTGTCTGATAAACAGTGATGTCATCATTTGGTCAGGAGCTTTGAGATGTTGAAGCTAACAGAAATCTGTTCTTCATGTTTTAGCAGCTGCTAGCTCAGTTAGCCTGTTAGCATAACTTGCTGTTTCTC
>NW_013976009.1:0-236 GCF_001266775.1 Austrofundulus limnaeus | reverse complement strand
GCTGGTGAGTGTACAAATTTCAGTTTTTGAATGGAATTACTGAAATAAATCAACTATTTCATGATATTCTAATTTTATGACCAGCACCTGTGGATATGTGTTTGGGATCAGGCTCTGATGTGTGATGTTCTGTTCCTTTTTTATCAGAGAGAAATGTTGAATGTCTTATGGCAGAAACAGTTCTTCTCGTATATCTAGATCCTTGTATTTGACCTGGAGTTTTCTCTGTAAGTTGA
>NW_013976008.1:0-236 GCF_001266775.1 Austrofundulus limnaeus | reverse complement strand
AAGTATATGTTTATCATATAGAGTCTAATGTTACAACTAATCGGGGATCCCTTTAAAAGCAAACTGTGGAGGGGCTCCCAAAACAACATTTCCATATGGATGCAAACAATTTTAAACATATTCACAAACACTGTTCCTGTGTGGGCTCAATCTTTTTTTCCCCTCTCCCTAGTGTTGAGCCTTGGTTGGCCCTCTTGTTGTTTACCTTCTCAACATTGCTTCTGTTCTGACTCATT
>NW_013976007.1:0-236 GCF_001266775.1 Austrofundulus limnaeus | reverse complement strand
CTGCGACAATGTTTTTCTAGTCATCTTAGGCCTCACATGTGGGAAAGACATTAATTTTGACTTTTGGGTTCATTTACTTTATTTGATAAAGGCAATATTGGTTTGTTTTGTTTACTATTGTTCACTGAACAATGGGGCTAGCTCTGCTTGTCTGTCTATCTTTTCCTTTGTGTCTAATTTCTGGCTTTAACCCTGGTGCGAGCGGAGTCCCACCGCGACCGGTGAGTGGGGTCCCT
>NW_013976006.1:0-236 GCF_001266775.1 Austrofundulus limnaeus | reverse complement strand
CTGTCTCACTGTCTCACTGTCTCCTGACTGAGGACAGTCCTCCTGTCTCACTGTCTGCTGACTGAGGACAGTCCTCCTGCCTCACTGTCTCCTGACTGAGGACAGTCCTCTGTCTCACTGTCTCCTGACTGAGGACAGTCCTCTGTCTCACTGTCTCCTGACTCACTGTCTCCTGACTGAGGACAGTCCTCCTGTCTCACTGTCTCCTGACTGAGGACAGTCCTGCTGTCTCACTG
>NW_013976005.1:0-236 GCF_001266775.1 Austrofundulus limnaeus | reverse complement strand
CTCCTGAATGTAGGTAGGAGTTAGTTTAGGATGTGTCTGGCAGTTGATAGAAAGAAATGGATGATTTAAAACAAGTTTAAATTAAAATGATTATTTCTGGGAACAAACCTGTTAGTAAACTTTGATTTGAAGGCAGATTAGGACTATTTTATGCTACAGGGATGGGCAACTGGCAGCACACAGGTGACCTCCGTACAACCCGACAACTTATTTTTTGGGAGGTAGACTGTGTTTAG
>NW_013976004.1:0-236 GCF_001266775.1 Austrofundulus limnaeus | reverse complement strand
CCAGCAGATCTGGTCGAGCTCTTTTACTTTAAGCTTCTCCTGGTGTGTTCTGGTGTAAAACAATTTTTTTGTTTTAGGAAACTTAGCTAGTTTTTTTAGCGACTCCATTTCTTGACGTTAATGCTGTTTGCATCGTATCCGTCAGTCTACAGCAAACCACGCCCACATACACTGGCACTGGAGGCATGTTTTTGTAAGTCCACCCTAAATGGCTGAATCCTGTGACTTTGGGCTGA
>NW_013976003.1:0-236 GCF_001266775.1 Austrofundulus limnaeus | reverse complement strand
AAGGCTGTGGGAAAAGCTAGCTCACTCCTTATCTTATAAAAAAAAGATACTGCAAATTAATGAAAAACAAAACAGTTATAATCTATACAGATAGTCAATATGCCTTCGCAACGATTCACTCATTTGCACAATACTGGAAAAACAGAGGCATGATAACATCTACAGGAAAGCCAGTCACACATGCTCAGCTCTTAACAGAACTAATACAAGCCATCCAGCTACTAGCTAAATTAGCT
>NW_013976002.1:0-236 GCF_001266775.1 Austrofundulus limnaeus | reverse complement strand
CTATTTTATTTATTTACTCCTTCAGTTTACTTAGACTGGATGGCTCAGATCATAGTGGTCAGAGCTGTGGTCTCACAGGTTTGACTCCCAGACTCCTGTCCAGACTGAGACCGGTCCAGGTGTCTCTCTGATTGGTTGTCAGTGATTGGTTGTCAGTGACTGGTTGTCAGTGATTGGCTGTCAGTGATTGGTTGTCAGTGATTGGTTGTCAGTGATTGGTTGTCAGTGATTGGTTG
>NW_013976001.1:0-236 GCF_001266775.1 Austrofundulus limnaeus | reverse complement strand
TACGATCCATCACGAGGAGAGAGCAGCGCTGCCTTGAACACAGACAGAGACTAAAGACGCAATGATCTGCCAGAGAGAAATGTTTCCAGGGACAACGGATCCATCAATTCACCCTGAAAATTCACCAGAAGAAAATCCCAGACTTGAAATGATGTAATGGATGGTGAGGATGGAGGCGCTACACAGTGGATTAAAGTAAGAAGAAAATAAAACACAAAAACAGCTCCAAGAAAAAC
>NW_013976000.1:0-236 GCF_001266775.1 Austrofundulus limnaeus | reverse complement strand
CGCTGAAGCTCCAGGTGAGTGCACGGCACAATCACACGTTTGCATGAACACATCCAAAAAGCCGACGATCACCACCTGCCACCGGGAGCAAGAGGAATGAGCGTGTTCACATTTCTGATGGGTGATTATAAAATATTTGTTGTAGGTCATCTGAGAGTTGCTGGGTAAAAAAACTCTAAATTAACTTTTCATTGAAACGTAAAAACGAGCAGATGATGTCTTGCAACAGATTTTAC
>NW_013975999.1:0-236 GCF_001266775.1 Austrofundulus limnaeus | reverse complement strand
TACGAAACAGAGCCACTGACGTTGTCGAAACCAGAAAAAAAAGGAAAGAACACAAGCTAATCTTCAGGGGATCCACTGTAAAATAAAAGACCACCACAGGGAACTGAAGTTGTGGGGGTCTTGGTGAATATTTTCTTCTTCTTCTTCTTCTTTTTCCAGGAAAAGACAAAACAAAAACAAAAAACGCTCTTTTTTTCCTTTCTTTGCGTCATTTTTCAGTCTCATACTTTCTGGCC
>NW_013975998.1:0-236 GCF_001266775.1 Austrofundulus limnaeus | reverse complement strand
AATTTTTCAATCCATAACAATTAATTTAAGCATTTAGATTTTCTGTAATGGTTAAAAATGATTCAATGACAGAGAGTTTTTAATTAATGCCTCCTCAAACCTTACATACCTAAATACAAACAAATGGAGTTTAAAATGCATTTATTAATACAACTGTTATTGTAATTTTACTTTGATTGCAGCAGGGCCATCAGGTGTAGATTACCCCTTCACAATATTAAATAATAGTATTTCTA
>NW_013975997.1:0-236 GCF_001266775.1 Austrofundulus limnaeus | reverse complement strand
CTTCCAGTTTAATCACCTCCTTTTCCTCAGACAGAGCCGAGCACTAAAGTGAAATCTTTTGTTGGCCCGGACGTTTCTTATAATTGTTCACTATTTTTTGCAATTCCCTCCCGTTTCTTTTCCCTCCGTCTCCAGTAATGCGGTTGCACCTCTAGGGGGAGCTCTCTGTGTCCTTATTGCTTCTAGAGGAAGCTAATTGGAATGGTTAATTGCAGCACGTTCGGAGTGTGTGTGTG
>NW_013975996.1:0-236 GCF_001266775.1 Austrofundulus limnaeus | reverse complement strand
GTTAAACTTATTGTAAAGCTGAATAAAAATCTAAGTCTGAAGGTAAATTAAATCTCTGACAGAGGGAGAGTTTACACTAGACCTGGATTAGCATCAAGGCTAAGCTAAAGGCTAGTAGTGAGGCTGATGCTGTTTTACTTTCACTGCCTCGTTTTTCAAGCATCAGGATTTGACCCAACATGGATTAAAACAAGAGAAAAGCTAAAATACTTTTGAAAAACTTGTTAATCATATCT
>NW_013975995.1:0-236 GCF_001266775.1 Austrofundulus limnaeus | reverse complement strand
GCGCTCACATCGGTGGAATGGATAGAGGTCACGGCACTAAAGCATCTCCCTCAGTTCAAAGGTGAGCATGAACGTGAGTCCTGAGGACAGATTCGTCTTTGCTGGGAGAAAATCTTTTGAAAGCAAAGCATGTAATTGCACGATGTGGTGTGACGGACCACACTGTTATAAAACCGTATTATTAAAGGAAATAGGAGAAAAGGGTTAAGTTTAATGTGAACTTTCACTGATGTTGG
>NW_013975994.1:0-236 GCF_001266775.1 Austrofundulus limnaeus | reverse complement strand
TTCTCATACCCTACAGACAGACAACTACAAGGCCAATATAATGCTCAATGGATAGCTTTATGCGACAGAGTTAGGACAACTTTCAAAATTAAAGCCAATTATGACACACTTGGAGCAATTAAACAATGGGCAGGGGAATCTGTTGATGATTTTAAAATTTGATTTTAAAAAGAGTTCAATGTGCACAGTGGGATAAATTATGAGACAGACAAGGACAGTCCTTATCAACAGCAGTT
>NW_013975993.1:0-236 GCF_001266775.1 Austrofundulus limnaeus | reverse complement strand
TCTTGCATGAGGCCCTTTGCTACTAATCATGGTAACGTTTTAGAGTTGATTCTACTTTTTAGTAGATATGACGTTTGCCTAAAACAGCATGTAAACACTTGCATAGAAAACAGCAAGAAGCAGCATGAAACTGGTGCAAAAGGCAGAGGGTCTCTAGTTACGTTGATGTCAAAAGACACATTCAATAAAGTTGTGGATGTCATCAGCCGAGATAGCAGAGATAGCCATTTAACCAC
>NW_013975992.1:0-236 GCF_001266775.1 Austrofundulus limnaeus | reverse complement strand
CGAGCAGCCTTGCAAAATCTGCTCACAGCAGTTTGGGAAGAAAATGTCAGCAGCTGCTGACAAAATGTCAACATCCTTACATATTTGTTGATACAAATTTATAAATCTCACTGCTTATTACTGTCGATTCACACACAAATTAAATAGTACCAACTAAAACAGTTAACAACGATACTGTAGATTGAATTTAAAGCAGAATGTCAGAAGCCTACCTGAAACCTGCCAACATCAATAAG
>NW_013975991.1:0-236 GCF_001266775.1 Austrofundulus limnaeus | reverse complement strand
AAAGCTCTGTCTGAGTTGGAAGTTGAAGATCTTTCTGACAGGATTTTCTGACAGGCATTCCCAGAAACCATGACTACATGTCTGAGTCTACCAGATTTGTCTGGCATCTTCCCCTGCCATCAGATCTAACTCACTACATGGTGATGATCAACTGACAGCTCTACCGGTCCCTTTACTCGAGTGCCCAAAGCTTAAAGTGTATCTTACCCCGCCCCGTGAACAGATAACTCCGCCCC
>NW_013975990.1:0-236 GCF_001266775.1 Austrofundulus limnaeus | reverse complement strand
GAGAGAGAGAGAGGGAAGCATAAGAGATGAATGGATAATATCTCTGCTAATCAGTATGTCTGAGCAGGGGCAGACTTACTATTAAGAAAAAAAGTAGGCAATTGTCTTGAGCCTCAACATACTTAGGGCCTCAAAGAATACCTAATAACTAATCAGATGGATTTTTAAAAGGTCTAAAATACCATCTCAGTGCTTAATATGTAAAATGTATCCTCCACCCTCTTCCCATGAGAAAA
>NW_013975989.1:0-236 GCF_001266775.1 Austrofundulus limnaeus | reverse complement strand
CCTTTGCTGCACACGGTCTACTTTCTGTCTATGGACAGAGGGTGGTTCAGTGATAACATTGTTCTTTTGATTTCTTCAGTGTTTTTAGCATCCTCCAACTATCAATAAAAAACTTGCTGAGATTTCCATTCCATTGCACCTCTTTATCACCCAAAGAGTTTTTGGTAGGGAGAAAAGTGTGTTTAAAATGCCCTAAATCAAGGGTGGGCAATCCTGGTCCTGGAGGGCCGCAGCCC
>NW_013975988.1:0-236 GCF_001266775.1 Austrofundulus limnaeus | reverse complement strand
TGGACTGAGACGGATTATTGTCCCTGCATGAAAAAGACAGATTGTTGTCCCTGGATGGACAGAGTCAAAATATTGTCCCTGGAGGGACTAAGTCAGATTACTGTCCCTTTATGGACTGAGTCAGATTATTGTCCCTTTATGGACTGAGTCAGATTATTGTTCCTGGATGGACTAAGTCAGAATATTGTCCCTGGACGGACTGAGTCAGATTATTGTACTCGGATGGACTGAGACAG
>NW_013975987.1:0-236 GCF_001266775.1 Austrofundulus limnaeus | reverse complement strand
CCGATGCAGTCCTTTTTAAGAGGCACAGGTTTTCTTATAAATTATGTGACTGTGAATGAGTGGGCAGGGGTAGTGTGTGGAGAGGGGGCGGGTTTTAGAAGGAGGAGGGTTGCGTACCCCTTCTCATCCCCCTCCCGTGCACTCCCTTTATGCGCAGTGACTACGTTCGGTCACCCCTTTTGCGAGCACGTTCTGCAGCACAGCTGCTGCAGCACTCTCCTCTGGCAAAGATTGTT
>NW_013975986.1:0-236 GCF_001266775.1 Austrofundulus limnaeus | reverse complement strand
GTACACAGTGTTGATGGCGTACACAGTGTTGATGACGTACAGTGTTGACGTACACAGTGTTGACACAGTGTTGATGAGGTACACAGTGTTGACACAGTGTTGATGACGTACACAGTGTTGACACAGTGTTGATGACGTACACAGTGTTGACACAGTGTTGATGACGTACACAGTGTTGATACAGTGTTGATGACGTACAAAGTGTTGATGATATAGTGTTGACACAGTGTTGATGA
>NW_013975985.1:0-236 GCF_001266775.1 Austrofundulus limnaeus | reverse complement strand
AGGCAGTGTGTGCAGCTGCTGTAGCAGTTGAGTCATCTGCTGATGTCGTGCTGTTTCATCCACTTAAGCTGATGGTTCCACATGCGGTGGATATTCTTCTCTTGCAAAGCCGTCTCACCTCACTGTCACCTGCAAGACAAATCACATATACAGCACTGTTGTTATCACAGCCACACATCACCATTCACAGATGTAATGTTTTAAACCCAGCCACTCTTTTACCATTACCTGTTGAT
>NW_013975984.1:0-236 GCF_001266775.1 Austrofundulus limnaeus | reverse complement strand
ATGATCTCATGTGATCTCATGTATAATTTGATCTCATGTGATCTCATGTATAACATGATCTCATGTAAAATATGATCTCATGTGATCTCATGTATAACATGATCTCATGTATAATATGATGTCATGTATAATACGATCTCATGTAAAATATGATCTCATGTATAATATGATCTCATGTGATCTCATGTATAATTTGATCTCATGTGATCTCATGTATAACGTGATCTCATGTATAA
>NW_013975983.1:0-236 GCF_001266775.1 Austrofundulus limnaeus | reverse complement strand
AAAGCACAGATTATGCACAGAGGGGTCTGTCTGCTGAAAAGTGTAGCCCCTATCTGTGACAGATTTGTGGCCAAATGGCGGCTGCAGGGATGGAGTTGAGATCTCGTAGGGAAGGAACCTGTGCTGTGATGTTTACTACAACAGGATGGATGTTCTGTGAGCTCTGAGCCATTGGTCTTATAAAGTATGACAGATGTGTGTGAATTTGAAGTAAACATGTTGCCACCATGTGACTG
>NW_013975982.1:0-236 GCF_001266775.1 Austrofundulus limnaeus | reverse complement strand
GTGGTGGAAGAATGTTATTTAACATCCCTGACTGCTAAGTTACCTTGACATGTTCTGCGTATCTCTGATAAGTGTCACAGTGTAATAATCTGTTCTCCTAACATGCTGTTTGCATGCAACCTTGTCCACATCTCATGGCCTATTTTTACTTGTAGCTATATCATTTGTTCCTGAATATCGCTGACGCTCCTGTTTCCTGTTTCCGGGTCAGAGTGAGCTTAACAGACGCTTTGATC
>NW_013975981.1:0-236 GCF_001266775.1 Austrofundulus limnaeus | reverse complement strand
CATTTTAAATTGGCATGAGGTTTATGAGGGAGTCCCTGGAATATTTTCACCTCTATGAGGGGTTCTCAGATCCAATAAGTTTGAGAAACCCTGATTTACAAAGTGTCCCATCACTTGTTTTCCTATACAGACTGTGGATTGTCTGTATTTTTAGCCACAGATTTTTTTCTCCAAACTTATTTTACACTCTGATTTCTGACATTGGAAAGTGTCTAACAGGTGATAAACTACACTGC
>NW_013975980.1:0-236 GCF_001266775.1 Austrofundulus limnaeus | reverse complement strand
TGGAGACCTGCACCTAAAAAATTTATCAAACAGAGATGCAGACGTGAGTAAAACATATCAGTTTTTACCTCAGACTGCCTGCTCTGAACAGTAACTAAGATTCTTCCTGTTGCAGGCGTTGAGTGTCCAGACCCCAACGTGCTGCAGAACGGAGATGTCTCCCCTCCTCAGGAGAACTACTTTGTGGACAATGAGACCACCTATGAGTGCTACTCTGGGTATACACTGAGAGGCTC
>NW_013975979.1:0-236 GCF_001266775.1 Austrofundulus limnaeus | reverse complement strand
GAAATATTCCAATGTCTCATTTCCTGATGTTGTATCAGTTCTTAAAAGCACTGTATTGATTTCTTAATTAAGGGTTAATGGATGATGTAAGAAATGATGTGAAATAGAAATGCAGTTCTCACGGTTGATGAGTGTCCCTCTGATTGAATAAAAGTAAATTGAATTTAGTCAGATTTTAAAATGCAAGGTGTGCTTTTACACTTAGAAGTTGGAGTAAAAATGGCAACATTTAATGC
>NW_013975978.1:0-236 GCF_001266775.1 Austrofundulus limnaeus | reverse complement strand
GTGTTTCACGACGTTTGTCCGTTACACGTGTTTCACGTTTCTGTCCCTATTACACGTGTTACACAACGTTTCTGTCCGTTACATGTGTTACACAACGTTTCTGTCCGTTACACATGTTACACAACGTTTCTGTCCCTGTTGCACGTTTGTCCCTGTTACACAACGTTTCTGTCCCTGTTATGTTTGTCCCTGTTACACAACGTTTGTCCCTGTTACACAACGTTTCTGTCCCTGTT
>NW_013975977.1:0-236 GCF_001266775.1 Austrofundulus limnaeus | reverse complement strand
AGATTAAAGACCTCTACAAGCTCTCAGGATGAATTTAAACCTCAGCCTCTCCTGACCTTGAGTGGAAAATATCTGACTTACCTTGTGACACTTTTGACTGAACATAAATCATAAAATGCTTTTCATATAATCCAACAGTTTTTCTAACCATAACATCTGAAGATATTTAATACTGATATTATTCAACCTTTAAACCTTACAGGTCTGTAAAGTAGTCATTACAGTCATCTAGTGTA
>NW_013975976.1:0-236 GCF_001266775.1 Austrofundulus limnaeus | reverse complement strand
GATTAATATACTTAACAAAAAAGTGTGAAATAACTGAAAATATGTCATATTCTAGGTTCTTCAAAGTAGCCATCTTTTGTTATGATTACTGCTTCACACACTCTTGGCATTTTGTTGATGAGCTTCAGGAGGTAGTCACCTGAAATGGTTTTCACTACTCATGTGTGCCCTGTCAGGTTTAATAAGTGGGATTTCTTGCCTTATAAAAGAGGTTGGGATCATCAGTTGTATTGTGC
>NW_013975975.1:0-236 GCF_001266775.1 Austrofundulus limnaeus | reverse complement strand
TAGACTTCCTTCGACGTATATCTCAGTAAACAATTGTCTACCTTTTGATGTCTTCACATAGAGAGACCGCAGGCAGGTAGACGATTTTGAGAGTGTCGGCATACCAGTCCGCCAAGGTGGATAATGTCCGTCGTGACAGCTAGGGGCTGAGAAGACTCCTCGTCTCACCCCAACGGAGCCTCCAGTGGCTCCAGGTGCGGTCTCATCAAACAGTGCTTCTCGGCATTTTAGTAACA
>NW_013975974.1:0-236 GCF_001266775.1 Austrofundulus limnaeus | reverse complement strand
ATATACGTATATATATCTGCCTTTCTCTCATGCTTTGATGATGTGATGTCACAGCTGATAACTACTGACAACTACTGTACAGAACATCATTTTACAAAATGGCCAAACCAGAGAAACATTGTTGTTGTTTAATTATTTAAAAAGGGACAGTGCACATAACAGAATATTCCAGAACTAGCCAGGCTCGTTTTCATCTGTAGTCCCTTTCAAATATTTTTGTTTGTATAGAGATATAA
>NW_013975973.1:0-236 GCF_001266775.1 Austrofundulus limnaeus | reverse complement strand
GTGCGGCAGACTGCCGGCCAGTCACACCCCAGGGGGCGATGGAAGGAAAGGAGGGGAGGCGAGGGGGTGGGGAGGTTCGCCGAGGCTCTTCGCCTCGCCACCGCTTGCCACTGACCTCCATGTCACGCATGATCGACGCGAGGGAGAGCGGAGGGCTACAGCTGCGTGACTGGCAGGCCGGGAGATAACTGTGGTGGGGTGGAAGGGTGGGGTGGGGGGGTGATTTGATGGTGTGC
>NW_013975972.1:0-236 GCF_001266775.1 Austrofundulus limnaeus | reverse complement strand
GAGCTTCTTCTGGTCTGCCTACCATTTTTAAAAAAACTTTCTTCTTCTTCTGTTTTTATTTCCACAACTCCCTCTAGTTTTCATCTCCCCCCCTCACAGATGTAACACTACTCATCTAGAGCAAGTATTAAATGTTTGTTACCCTAACCTGACTGGCCTGAATATCCCGGAGTGAAAGAAAGAATAAGTGTTGAAGGAGGCGGTGCAAAGTGGGAGGATCCTCATCGTGTCCTTGT
>NW_013975971.1:0-236 GCF_001266775.1 Austrofundulus limnaeus | reverse complement strand
CGGTTAAGGCAAAAAGAAGCGAAAACATTAAGAAAAACTTTGCCAAGTCTGCCATCACCCCTCCTCTCCTCGTACCCGTCTCCTCTGTAGGCATGTGGAACAGAAAACAAGCCAGCGCTGCTCTGGGCTTTAAAAGGATTGAGCACAGAGTTAATGTTTTGATTAAATTCCAGCCTTTTTAAAAATAGTCGTGCAGATAAACGGCGGGACGGGCAGAACAGGGGGGGGGTGGACCC
>NW_013975970.1:0-236 GCF_001266775.1 Austrofundulus limnaeus | reverse complement strand
TCAGGCTTGATTTTTGGAATCTTTTCCTGTTACATAAATAAATCAAATCAAATCAAATCCTAGAAATTCTGTCCATAAAAATTATAAGCAGAATCTGTGACAAAGGCAAACTTGGTGGAGTCCATTTCTCACCAGAAACGAGTTTGACTTACTACCAGAAATGTGGACCAAGCTCTGGCACCCTGTCCTACAGGGACCTAACAGCCCGTATCAACTGGCCTGGTACCCAATACTGC
>NW_013975969.1:0-236 GCF_001266775.1 Austrofundulus limnaeus | reverse complement strand
TCTCTTTTAATTACCCCGAGCATAGCGAGAGGCCTAAATTAACTCCTCTCCTCTGGCTGCTGAAAAAGCCATGCATATTTCACGACCAGGAGACCAATCGTATGTCTCAGCCCTTCTCCTCTCCTCTGACAAGACAAGACTTATCACTGTTATTTATCTCCCCCACACCAACACCACCACTCCCATCACCGCCTCCATCCCCTGCGTCTCTCCACCTCTGCAGCAAGCATGTTGTC
>NW_013975968.1:0-236 GCF_001266775.1 Austrofundulus limnaeus | reverse complement strand
GGGTCCTCCGGAGGACCCGGCCTGTCGTTTTGGACACAGCCTATGTGTAGTAGTTAGACAAGATCACTTGATCCCTCCGTCCGTCTGTCTGTTTGTTCACCTTACGAGATTATTTAAATAATGCCTGTGATGATTCCAACAAAACTGCTAACAGTTAATCACTACTGAAATGTGACGGGGGACGTCAGCGACGGTTGGCATCAAGTTCTATCTTGTATTAGCCTGGTTTAAACCAG
>NW_013975967.1:0-236 GCF_001266775.1 Austrofundulus limnaeus | reverse complement strand
GGTGATATATCCTCATGTACTGGTGATATATCCTCATGCACTGGTGGAGTATCCTCATGTACTGGTGATATATCCTCATGTACTGGTGATAGATTCTCATGTACTGGTGATATATCCTCATGTACTGGTGATATATTCTCATGTACTGGTGATATATTCTCATGTACTGGTGATATATCCTCATGTACTGGTGATACTTTCTCAAGTACTGGTGATATATTCTCATGTACTGGTGA
>NW_013975966.1:0-236 GCF_001266775.1 Austrofundulus limnaeus | reverse complement strand
GTGTGTGTGTGTGTCAAAACAACTCGCTGGCCACACTCTATGTTGAGTAGTATTCAAAAATGTGTAAAACAGCAGAATGTCCGTCAGTTGTGCGGTTAATTGTGCGAACAGTTAATCACATGCAACACTCTAGGACTACCACGTCTAATCAAACTGGGCCAATCCAAAGTTGGCCACAACCCAGTCAGTTTTACAGATATTGGGTAGCTACAAATTATCTTCAACATATTCAGCAC
>NW_013975965.1:0-236 GCF_001266775.1 Austrofundulus limnaeus | reverse complement strand
CCTTCAGGTTGAATAGAGCTCATCAGAAGCCTTGCACCAGAAAACCTACTGTACGTCAACATTTACCCAGTTTACTTTGTATCTTTAATAAAGTGGCTCCACTCGTGACAATATATAAATATTTTAAACAGTCTTTGTTCTACCTGTAAAATAAATGTTGAGCAAATGAACTCTAATGTTACAAGTAATTGTGGATCCCTTTAAATTCCACAGTCCACCATGTTCACCAAACAAAC
>NW_013975964.1:0-236 GCF_001266775.1 Austrofundulus limnaeus | reverse complement strand
GAACATGATGGTTCTGTGTCCTGAACATGATGGTCCTCTGTCCTGAACACTATGGTTCTCTGTCCTGAACACTATGGTTCTCTGTCCTGAACATGATGGTTCTCTGTCCTGAAAATGATGGTCCTCTGTCCTGAACATGATGGTCCTCTGTCCTGAACACTTTGGTTCTCTGTCCTGAACATGATGGTTCTCTGTCCTGAAAATGATGGTCCTCTGTCCTGAACATGATGGTTCTC
>NW_013975963.1:0-236 GCF_001266775.1 Austrofundulus limnaeus | reverse complement strand
TGTCGACACGTGGCATAAACCATGTGTCGAGAGAGCGGCAGCTCGAAAAAGAGATTTTGGCAACACAGGCTTATCATTTATTTCCCAGAATTGGGTTTTGGTAGCCCCCCTGTTTAACCAGGACTGTTTTTCAGTGTTGGGAGCAGAGTCTTGGGCTGAGGACAATATCTCACAGTCAATGAGAGTCTCAGTTTGTGACAGGAATGAAGAGTGTGAGTGGTGGCCCAAAGCAGCAG
>NW_013975962.1:0-236 GCF_001266775.1 Austrofundulus limnaeus | reverse complement strand
TGTTTCTATCTGTAACCCACCACTAGGTGGCGGTGGACCATCATCCCACCACTCTGAAGCTTCTCTACCTGACACCTCCTCCTGCCTACCCTCCTTTCTGTTGAGCCTATGTTGATTCACATATGTACTGATTGCAGATTTTACTCCCTTCTCATCCTCATGTGGACATAATTCAAGCAAGCCTTTAACAACTGCATAAGCCGCATCTTGTGGCCACTTATCCTTCACTATCATTG
>NW_013975961.1:0-236 GCF_001266775.1 Austrofundulus limnaeus | reverse complement strand
GGGTGGTTCAGTTCGGTTCTGTTCGGGTCAAAATGTTTTCTCAGACATGAATTCTGTAATCTGGGTTTTTTATTTGTTTGTGCGCGTGCGCGAAACCCAGCTGTGCGTTCAGCTGTTACCCGCCCTCCTCCCTCCTCTCCGCGGGACCATCACGGCCCATCATCGGTCCACTCAGCCCGCTGAGTCCGGCCTGTGAGGAGCAACACCCCGGCCTGAGAGGGTCCGTCACCCCGGCC
>NW_013975960.1:0-236 GCF_001266775.1 Austrofundulus limnaeus | reverse complement strand
TGCCTCTGTCCCACTGAGTAAACACTGCGCTGTTTGATAAGGGTTTACACAGAAAGGAATACTGGCAGAGGTGAAAGAACAGGCGACAGAAGGGTCTGGATCTCTGCAACCAGTTTAAATATCCAACACCAGTAGATTTATTGTCTATAAATACAGGTTGTCCATTCGTGCATGAATAGACAGCCTGAAGTATGAATCCACCTTAGTGGATTCATATATATATACACTCACCGGCC
>NW_013975959.1:0-236 GCF_001266775.1 Austrofundulus limnaeus | reverse complement strand
AAATTTTTTTTCAATAATATTCAGGTCTCTGTATTCACACAACTGAATTCGAAGGTTTTTTTGCATTTTTGTATGAGTGGTAACGCTTACCAATTCCCATAATACTGGGGTCGCAGCCTGAAACATGATAGGCCACGATTCTGGCCAGCGGAGTGAGCTTGTGTTCCTTTAGTGCATCTTCACTTGAGATTACAAGAGCGGCAGCTCCATCAGAGACACCCTGGAGAACAAGAAGT
>NW_013975958.1:0-236 GCF_001266775.1 Austrofundulus limnaeus | reverse complement strand
GTGTACATCAAGTCATTGATCCATTCCACACTCTTTAACCTGGAGAGAGAAGGACTTTTAAAACCTGATGAAGAGTCATCTGTTTGCTCTCTGCTGGACTTCTCTGCCTCAACTAGACAACTTGCCTTTTTAATGGATGTGTGGAACCTTTTATGCTGATAACTGAATGGAGCACAGAAAACATCCTTTTTATAGGGAAGATTGTCAACTCAAACCTCTGAAGTAACCATTGTGGT
>NW_013975957.1:0-236 GCF_001266775.1 Austrofundulus limnaeus | reverse complement strand
AACTTTAATATCTGTCAACATTTTCATAGCTGATGGTAAAGTGTTCCAAGTATGAGATTGGATGCTGGTTATTTGTATTTAATTTTTTATGTTCTACAGGCTCTGACAGGATAAATTTGAAAATGAGTTTTTGAAAAAATCCGTAAAACATGGAAAAACCCACGAGATTGCTCTATATGTCCGTATGCCTCCAAAATGACAAAAAATCCATGTAAATAACAACAATTCATACAACT
>NW_013975956.1:0-236 GCF_001266775.1 Austrofundulus limnaeus | reverse complement strand
ATTAAACACTGCATTTCATGCAGTGTGAAACACAAAGATCTATTTCTACATTCTAACCTAACACAAGGCTGTAAAAAACAATTTAGGCCAGTTATGTACGTTAGGAACAAACTGCTGGATGTAATTTCTCAGCTGTCTCCATGCTTTATTTTGAAGGGCAAACAAGAACTGAGAATGTTTGGATGCACTGTTATACTCAGAACGTTTTAGCAAGTTTGTGATAGTCTGGGTGTGCT
>NW_013975955.1:0-236 GCF_001266775.1 Austrofundulus limnaeus | reverse complement strand
CAGTCAGATGGCACGACCCGCCCTGCTCTGTTCTGATTGGATAAAACGTCAGTTTAATCCCTAGATGGATGGCTTTAACAAGTTTTTTTTTCTCCCGTTCATTTTTACAATTACAAACACCCACAGCGGAAAACTTTAAATTAATCTAGGTCTCTTTTTCTTGGTTGTCCACCGGACAAGTGGGAGGAGGGATCTGGCTGTCCAAAACGAAAATAGGTTGCAACCTAAACAATGGT
>NW_013975954.1:0-237 GCF_001266775.1 Austrofundulus limnaeus | reverse complement strand
GTTTGAGAACAAAAGTTCTCTTCTGCAGATGTCTCGGCATGGAACTAAGGGCATCGTTACACGAAAATGAGGCATCGCCAAAATGAAAGAAGGCAGTAGACAAACAGCTGACACTACGGCGCCCCTCTAGGTAAATCTGGGCATAATCAAAGTCCAATTCTAGTGTCAGTCAAAGCCAGTTACCTGGTAAAGCAGCTGAGAGCAGCACAGCACAGCTCCTGGTGAGTAAGATAAGAT
>NW_013975953.1:0-237 GCF_001266775.1 Austrofundulus limnaeus | reverse complement strand
GGTTTTATTTTTCATAAAGTGTGGCTGGTAGTGACTGTACAGGGGAAAATGCTGGATGCATTGCAGCTGCCCAAAACCTGAAAAAAAAAGTATCTGATTTTAAAGTTTATTCACTTCTGGAGTTCCACTGTCCGTATGACAGTTTTGTTTACTTTAATATTTTGGGGTTCCAATACAAGTTATCAATAAGTCAGCTGGATGTAAAATGATCATGTGGCTGTTGGTAGTGACTCTTAT
>NW_013975952.1:0-237 GCF_001266775.1 Austrofundulus limnaeus | reverse complement strand
AAGTTGTCTCCCTTACTGCCTCACAGCACCCAAACACTCCACATTCAGACTCCGCCTTTACTCTTTTATTTTCATTTCCTCATTTTCTATTTTCTCCAGTGTGTGCCAGACACACTAATACACAGAGAGGGCTGAGCTGGTGCACAGAGTCCTATCCTGCCTTATTTTTAGCTGTTCCCCCTACCCAGTCCTGACCTACATCAGAGCATGAATAAAGCAGCAGAGAGATGAAGAGAG
>NW_013975951.1:0-237 GCF_001266775.1 Austrofundulus limnaeus | reverse complement strand
GTTCATATTGATATCACCAAGAATCACAAACTCTTTTGATTTTACGTCTTTTATAATGTCAGTGAGCTGCGCTAAATATTTAGTTGCATTAACACTTGGAGGTTTATATGTAACAACAACGGTTACTGAAAGGTGATTTGTTAGCTTGATTTCTAATTGCAGAGATTCAAACTCAGTTGACAATTTTATTATAGAATGTGAGTATTTCTTGTAAACATAAACTGCAACACCACCTCC
>NW_013975950.1:0-237 GCF_001266775.1 Austrofundulus limnaeus | reverse complement strand
ATCCGCCGTCTCCCCCCTATTAAGCAAAGAAGGGGAAGATCCACACCTTGACCTGTCTAAAGTCCCTAAAATATATCATGATCTGGCACATGTCTTTAACAAAGTGAAAGCATCTTCATTACCTCCGCATCGACCTTATGATTGTTCCATCGATTTGGTCCCCGATGCAGTTTTTCCTTCAAGTCGTTTATATAACTTATCCTGCCCGGAGAGAGAGGCTATGAAAAACTACATAGA
>NW_013975949.1:0-237 GCF_001266775.1 Austrofundulus limnaeus | reverse complement strand
CACCTGCCAGTGTCCACAGAGCAGGTCGCGCCCGGCACGCGCCGGGCGCTTGGCGTCAGAACCGAGAGCCCGCAACGGGCTCGCCTCACCGCCTCACCGGATAAGTGAAAAAACGATAAGAGTAGTTGTATTTCAAAGGAGGGTCTCCCACTTATTCTACACCTCTCATGTCTCTTCATGCTTGCAGACTAGAGTCAAGCTCAACAGGGTCTTCTTTCCCCGCTGATTCTGCCAAGC
>NW_013975948.1:0-237 GCF_001266775.1 Austrofundulus limnaeus | reverse complement strand
GAACATTTTAGAAGATCTGTATAAAAAACTTGAGTGCAAAAAAATTATACAAAGAGAAATAGTGTTGATAAACCATGGATGCCTAAAGGCTTTCAAAATTTATATGGACCTAACTGTATATTGATTGTCCTTGCCTTGCCTATGCTCCGTTGGATGCATGGAAATGCTGCTTCTGTCAGTTGTGTTAAGTGCTTTGTTGGCTTGGAGCCCTAATAACAACAACAACAACAACAACAA
>NW_013975947.1:0-237 GCF_001266775.1 Austrofundulus limnaeus | reverse complement strand
TTAAAAAGATGAGTTTTGAGCTGCTTTTTAAGAGACCACCAAGTCCACAAATTTTAGAAATGTCAGTCCATGTCTGAATTCATGGACTGCATCCTCATGAGTACGTAGCTAGCCCACCTTGGCCATGTGGGCAACATCCTTTGCAGTCCGGGTAGTCTGCATAAACCTGCTGTGAAATGAGACCGTCTAGCCTTCGCTTGACGTTAGTTTGCGTGACCATGGGCTACCTCGTTACCA
>NW_013975946.1:0-237 GCF_001266775.1 Austrofundulus limnaeus | reverse complement strand
TCTGAAAATGATTCTGAAGGTTCTGGTCCGAACCGAACTCTCTGCTTGTTGCTCATGGGCCGTCCGGACCAGGACCCCGTCCTGTGCAGGGCTCGGTTCGGCCGGAGGATCTGGGTCGTAGAGGCTGTGCCCCACTTCGGTTAGCATTAGCTTCGTTAGCTTCACCGAAGCTTTGTCGAACCGGTTCGTAACGTTTTCAGATTCACATCAGAACCGGTTCGAGTCTCGGGTTAGAAC
>NW_013975945.1:0-237 GCF_001266775.1 Austrofundulus limnaeus | reverse complement strand
TGGGGCCGAAACGATCTCAACCTACTCTCAAACTTTAAATGGGTAAGACGCCCGGCTCGCTGGCTTGGAGCCGGGCACGGAATGCGAGCCGCCGAGTGGGCCACTTTTGGTAAGCAGAACTGGCGCTGCGGGGTGAACCGAACGCCGGGTTAAGGCGCCCGATGCCGACGCTCATCAGACCCCGGAAAAGGTGTTGGTTGATATAGACAGCAGGACGGTGGCCATGGAAGTCGGAAC
>NW_013975944.1:0-237 GCF_001266775.1 Austrofundulus limnaeus | reverse complement strand
TACATACATACATACATACATAATGTTGCTTGGAGCTAACATTTATATTTAGTATAGTGAATTATTTGGATATCTGTCATTTAACTCTACCAAGGTTCTGAATGAGATTTTTATCTGAATGAAAATATTTTACATTGGGATAAGGACTTAAAAGCTTTACCTCCAGGGTTAACAGTTAGAAATGTTAAAAATGCTGGTGTCAGCCGTGTTTCAATGCTTGCTATTTCACTTAAAAAA
>NW_013975943.1:0-237 GCF_001266775.1 Austrofundulus limnaeus | reverse complement strand
CACTCCAGTTTGAGAAAAAAATGTTTTATTTACTGTTTAATTAAAAAATGTCTTGTCCATCAAGCCTTACATGTTGGGAGTCAGAGTCTGACCCAGAACCAGAGGACTATTAAGATGAGGAAATTGTGGTCAGATTAGATCAGATAATAGACCCAGAAAACGTCATAAAAAATACAAAAAACCGAACAAGCAGAAAATTATGACCTAACCAGAATATAAAGATATCTTTGCAGCACC
>NW_013975942.1:0-237 GCF_001266775.1 Austrofundulus limnaeus | reverse complement strand
TATGAACCAGCCTTACTGCTGAAATAACTTCGGACTTTTATTTATGTTTAAAAATAACGTCAGAATGTTCTCTTCTTTGTTCCCTTTTCTTTCTTATCAACTTGAATTTTAAGCAAGTTTTTTTTAAACAAAACAACTCATGTAGACTCAAGATCAAAGATGTTTTTTTTCTCCTTTTCAACACAGTCCAATTTGGTGACATAAAGTAGGAGACAATAAGTTTGGACTGTACGTCCC
>NW_013975941.1:0-237 GCF_001266775.1 Austrofundulus limnaeus | reverse complement strand
ATATGGATGGAGGACATCAGTTTAGCTTGTTTGTCGCACTAGTGCCAAGCTAATACATATAAGGCAATATAGCGTTGGCGCTAGCACAAAGGCTAATAGGTCAGGTCAGTGAAAAAGGCCACACTGATCCTGGCAGACCCTGATCACCCACTCCATGGTGAGTTCAGGCTTCTCCCGTCTGGATGCAGATACCAGTCGACCACATGTAGGACAAACAGATTAAAAAACTCATTTATC
>NW_013975940.1:0-237 GCF_001266775.1 Austrofundulus limnaeus | reverse complement strand
CAGCAGTCCTGCCCAGGCGCAGCACCGGGAGAGAGAAAGGTTGCGCGCGCGTCTTCTCCCCTCCGAGTGATGCCACAGCAGCAGCAGCAGCAGCATCCGCCGCCGCATTTCCACGAGAAATAAGCAGGAGAGTTGATCCGAAGCGAGAGGCGGAGGGGGGGAGGGGGGAGACACGGAGAGAGACGCACGAGAGAGAAAACTCGCTTCAGCCTCGGAGACGACAACTGCCAATGAAGA
>NW_013975939.1:0-237 GCF_001266775.1 Austrofundulus limnaeus | reverse complement strand
GGCCGTAGTTTGTGGACCACTGCCCTAAACAGTCATTATGACCGTGAAAAAGTATCTAGTAATTAGGAAAACGTATTAAGATTGATTTTGTAGACACAATGAACTTTATTAGATTAGTCATTATGAACGATTTTATTAAAAGTATAAACTCACTGTCCTCTGTTATCTTTCAGCTACAACACCCAAACTGGCTTCATTTGTCGCAATCAGGACCAGAGACATGGACTCTGCTTCGAC
>NW_013975938.1:0-237 GCF_001266775.1 Austrofundulus limnaeus | reverse complement strand
GGTTTTTGTGTGATAACTGTGGTGGCATTTTGCTATCCAATCAAAACGTTCGTTTCATGTGTGCTTTGTAATGTGGAAAAGGAGTATTGTGCACATTCAACAAGCTCAAAAAGCACATATTTAGCTTAGATATTTATGAAAAATCACATCTATGATCCTAAAAGAAAGTTTAACAGAAATCAGTTTAAAGTAAATACATCAGGGCTGTATAACCATGTAAATTTACCTGTTTAATTG
>NW_013975937.1:0-237 GCF_001266775.1 Austrofundulus limnaeus | reverse complement strand
AAGTTAACTCAGTTTTATTGAGAAGTTTACAACAAAACAATTAACTTTTAGAGTTTATTAGGGTCAAAACATAACAGACTTGTGTATTCTGTCAGATAAAGTTGGTTAAAAAATACAATTAGCTGTTTAAAAAGTGGTAGAAATAGAAGCTTGTCATTGCAAGTGTTGTAACATTTTACCAGTATACACTGAAAGAAATGATTCTGTGGCTATGCACATTTTAATTAATATATTGTG
>NW_013975936.1:0-237 GCF_001266775.1 Austrofundulus limnaeus | reverse complement strand
AACAAATCTTCTCAAATTTACTTCTCAGCATTAATGACCACAAGTCTCGTCTTAGTGATGATGGACAGGACCTTTACTGTAGCACCACCATCAGAAAAACCTTCAGGTTGAGAGCACATTCATGACTCTGACAGAATGACCATGTCAACTACATCCAAGTCTTTCCAACACGTTGCCCCTCTAAGTTTGTCATCCCAAGCACAATATTTTTTATGGATGGTGTTACGAAGACCTCGA
>NW_013975935.1:0-237 GCF_001266775.1 Austrofundulus limnaeus | reverse complement strand
TTCGAATGTTGAATTTCTATCTCTGTGTAAAAACGGAAAACAGATACCCTCGAAGGCTTATCAGCCAGATTTTCAGAACCACAATTCTGTCAGAGAGTTCTACAACCTGTTTCTGGCATCTGGGAGGGATCTTAAAGATTTACCGCTCTCCATAGACAGGACAGAATATAATCAGGGTTATAAGCTGTTTATGTTCAATTTAAATCCAGCTGAAGACTTGGATGCGCTGTCTCCCAT
>NW_013975934.1:0-237 GCF_001266775.1 Austrofundulus limnaeus | reverse complement strand
TAGGTTTTATCTGGGAAATGTTTAAATCATTCAGGATAGTGGGCCTCCAGGACCAGGATTAGGTATTCAGTTGAGAGTCCCAGACACGTGGACCTTTGTCCTCAAACATTCAGGTTAGACAGACTTCTGCTACAAATATTAACAGCCGCTGGTCGGTAGAAAAATAAACCCAAGAAGGTGATGAGTCTGTAATTTTCAAAGTCAAATGGTGACAAGACCATTCCCCCACCTCCCCCT
>NW_013975933.1:0-237 GCF_001266775.1 Austrofundulus limnaeus | reverse complement strand
CCACACTTCATGCAAAAGACCCCAGCCACTTTTAATCAGGCAAACATAGATTTGAGAATTCAATCTCATTAGGCGCTTTAACCAATTAACCAACTCAAATCAACTTATCTGAAACAGAAGGTTTAAACAAATTACTATTTTAATCAAATCGAAGCGAATGCGCGAGTTCAAACAATGATCAAACACACAATAACCAACTGAACAGGGGTTTACACAACAGTCGAAATTTAATCACAT
>NW_013975932.1:0-237 GCF_001266775.1 Austrofundulus limnaeus | reverse complement strand
ACTCGGGAGTGAGAATGTGTTGTCTGTCCATCTAACACAATGACTGTGTTAGATGGACAGATGATATTTATCTACATCGATCAAATGATGATGATATAGATCGATAGTTTCATTGTGCCTTGATATAACTGAATCATGAACCATTAAAATGATATATTAATATGGATTGATGTACTATTATCACTACCAAACAGCTAGCTTTGTTAAAGCATAATCCACTTACTAAAAATACAGCAT
>NW_013975931.1:0-237 GCF_001266775.1 Austrofundulus limnaeus | reverse complement strand
AAATTAGCACACTTATTCTTTACTATCTTTAAAAGAAGTCTGCAGTGAAACGTGGATAACTCAGCCTCGGTTGTTAAATTGCAGGCTTTACAGTGTTGATGTTGGTATTTACACGGTGTAATTGAATGCACCGTAAAGTCAAAACTCCCGTCTGCATAGACAACCTAATGAACTGTATAAACGCGCAATTTCATTCCTCAGGAACCAGCGCTGATGGCGTTACCGCGGCGTTGCTTT
>NW_013975930.1:0-237 GCF_001266775.1 Austrofundulus limnaeus | reverse complement strand
CTTGGAAAAGCGTCAATATGTGACGACATGGGAGTGAGAATATGTTGATGCATCATGCAGAAAGGCCCTCCTTTTCCCTCTCTTAAGCTACAGCTTTAGAGGCAAGAATTATTACTAGAAACAATATAGACACCCAACAAATACATGTTCAAGCAGTTGAAATATTTTACATTTTATAACTTGGTTGTCCAGATATCGTTTTTTGTAAAAAGGTAATTTTGGGGGACAAAAGAGTCA
>NW_013975929.1:0-237 GCF_001266775.1 Austrofundulus limnaeus | reverse complement strand
TTGCCTAGGAGAAAGCCGGTTTCTCCATTTTGCTGTTCCAGGAGTGGACAGGGTAGGTTAGAAACTCAGTGGGAAAGGCGGCCACCGGAAACTTCGTTGTTGGAGGTTTCTTTTATAAGTGCCGAGTTTAGCATGACTGAAAGTGATTGGGACAGAGTTCGTCCGCTCACTCGGTTCTCGAGAGCATTGGAACAGCCCTTGCGCTAAAAGCTATGGATCCGCCATGAGCTACAACGG
>NW_013975928.1:0-237 GCF_001266775.1 Austrofundulus limnaeus | reverse complement strand
AGTGTCAGATAATCAACAGAAGTCTATGAAAGAAGAAGGCACAGTGGGTTCAGTTACTGAAGTTGAAAAAAATGTTGGTCATTTAAGTTTCTTTTCTACATTTTCAATGTCTTCAGGTTTTTATTTTATGGCAGAACATTTAATTTTGTTTTACAAATCTTGGAAAACTAACTAAACTTACAGTAAATGACTGGTTGATTCTATTTTGTGTTTGTAGATGTTAAATATATGTGGAAG
>NW_013975927.1:0-237 GCF_001266775.1 Austrofundulus limnaeus | reverse complement strand
AATACTTATTTTACCCGCTGTATTTAGTGCTTATCAAAACACCATCATTTAACACATGTAAATGGGGAATCTATTGTGTTGACATGAACACCTCCTTAAACATATAATATTTTAAATCCAGAGTCTGACCCAGAGTGAGAGGAGAATGAAGACAACCAAATTGTAGTTGGTAAGTCCAGACCATATTTGGCCGTTTTGTTGCAAATAATTTGATGTAATTGTTCAGAAAACATCATA
>NW_013975926.1:0-237 GCF_001266775.1 Austrofundulus limnaeus | reverse complement strand
AATCTGATCTGCTTGCATCTCTTCAATATCAAGGAATTTTCCTGCTGCAGTTACTGTTATCTTTATTTGATCACTTTTCTTTTTCATTTGTACTGTGACATTCACAATATGACATATAAATGCTATAAAGTTTTCTTTCTTTACCATCATTGAGTTTTCATCAACTTTACATTTGTGTGAACATACATATTTTTCTGTTGTTGTATTAATGGGTTGTTTCTCTCTGCTCTGTGTACC
>NW_013975925.1:0-237 GCF_001266775.1 Austrofundulus limnaeus | reverse complement strand
CAAGATCACAAGTTCATTTTTCACTTCATGAAGAGATCGGTATTTCAGTATTTCTAATTTCATTTTTGCAAGGTCTTGCTGGATTACATTTATGAAAATTAGGCTGGTTCTGATTTCATGAAGTAATTCTTACAAAATGGTGGAGAATGCGGGCAGAAATGCTAATTGGACTGATGAAGTATGAATCTGGTTATGAATATGAAAATTAATTAAAATTTTCCACATTGGCATGTGTGA
>NW_013975924.1:0-237 GCF_001266775.1 Austrofundulus limnaeus | reverse complement strand
GTGTGTGTGTGTGTGCTTCCAGCTGCAGCTCCCATCACACACAGAGGACAAAAAGCCTGAAAGGAGGAAGGAAGGAAGAGAGGGAGAAGAAAAACTAAAATATTGGCTAGTACTGGGTACTTAGTCTTCACCATACTCTGAATGCTGAGTCAGCGATCACACTACTGTGTTCCTGTTTATTTCCTTTTGTTGATTTTTTTCAATGACCTCAGAATACAGGTGCTGGTCATAAAATTA
>NW_013975923.1:0-237 GCF_001266775.1 Austrofundulus limnaeus | reverse complement strand
ATCTAAAGATCTGGAGTTTTGTTGCACAGAAGTGATAAAGAACAAAGTCTAACTCAAATCCACATGAGTCTAATTCATCGCTGTTTTTGTTGTCTAAGTGTCTTGGAGCTCAGTACCTACCCATTATTTTTACTTAGTTACATTTACTTGAGTAACTTTGTTGGAAAAAATATACTTTTAGAAGTAGTTTTACTGCATCAAATTTTTAACTTTTACTTGAGTAATGTTACTATGAAG
>NW_013975922.1:0-237 GCF_001266775.1 Austrofundulus limnaeus | reverse complement strand
CTCATCATACTTCGGTTTGACTGCACCCGGACTGGGTTGGTCTCTGGCTTTGAGCCACACCTTCTGTCCCACAGTGAATGGACACGCCTCTGTGCTGGCTGGGTCCACCTCCTGACTCCTCCCCAACTCTTTTGTCACGAAGGGGCGTTGGTTTAGCTCATCAGAAGGGGACGGCCTTCCTTCACGGTCCCGATCGTTGAGGGCACGGCCTATTTCGACCGTCTTGAGGCTCCATTC
>NW_013975921.1:0-237 GCF_001266775.1 Austrofundulus limnaeus | reverse complement strand
AGGTTTACACCTAAAAATCCTGACTTAATCCCTTATCCTAGCTTCATGCAACTGGTCTGCAGTCTTTCCATGCAGCTGTGATCAAACTGCTGAACTTTGTCTTTTATTTGGTTTAAAATTAAGTCAAAGGTCAGATTAAACGTGCAGAGTTCAAAGGTCAGATTAAACACATGGAGGTTAAAGGTCAGATTAAACTATGAGGTCAAAGGTCAGATTAAACAGGCAGAGTTCAAAGGT
>NW_013975920.1:0-237 GCF_001266775.1 Austrofundulus limnaeus | reverse complement strand
TCACAAGGCTTACAAAGTCATGTTTTCATGAACACTGTGAAATTGTTGAAAACTGAGTTGCTTTTTGGACAACAGCAATTCACTTTGTCTCATTCAGACTAGCCATTAGCTCATCAGTCTGGTCAAAATAAAACTGTTTCATCAAACTAATGTCAATTAAAGAGTTCTTGTCAACAGTTATGTTAATTTGTATAGCTTTTTTCTTTTTATAATTACTTATTCAAAAAAGTGGTAAAG
>NW_013975919.1:0-237 GCF_001266775.1 Austrofundulus limnaeus | reverse complement strand
GGTGAATTTGGAGGTCTGGTACACCATTTCAAGGGGGACTAGGGGGAAGCCTTTTAGTCAGATCCAGTATCTAAGTATAAATGTGTTCAAAAGGATGCTTCAGACTCAGATCAAGAGCACATCCAAGGAGGTCCTTTACCAAGTCCTGATGCTGATGGTATCCTATACCTTTCAAATGCTTGATCCTGAAGTTGCAACCCATTCTCACTCCCATGGCGTCACATATTGACGCTTTTC
>NW_013975918.1:0-237 GCF_001266775.1 Austrofundulus limnaeus | reverse complement strand
CTCAGCAGGTCTATAGTAGACCATGTCCTCAGGAGGTCTATATTAGACCATGTCCTCAGGAGGTCTATATTAGACCCTGTCCTCAGGAGGTCTATATTAGACCCTGTCCTCAGGAGGTCTATATTAGACCCTGTCCTGAGGAGGTCTATATTAGACCCTGTCCTCAGGAGGTCTATATTAGACCATGTCCTCAGGAGGTCTATATTAGACCATGTCATCAGGAGGTCTATATTAGAC
>NW_013975917.1:0-237 GCF_001266775.1 Austrofundulus limnaeus | reverse complement strand
TAAAGAATCATTATCCAGATTAACTATAAAGGACCAAATTATGTGGAAGAATACAGCCTGCGTTAATTCTCAACTGATTTAATTCCTAATAGAGAGAGCACACACCAAGCTGCCATGGAATTCAGCGTTGTTTACCCAGAGCAGTCTTCAGACCTCTGGGGGTACTTTGTAATGGGTTTTTCAGTCAAAAACCTTGTCTTACCTCCGGGTTGACCGTTCACCGTAGACTGGCATAAA
>NW_013975916.1:0-237 GCF_001266775.1 Austrofundulus limnaeus | reverse complement strand
GTGAAGGTGTATGCAGTGAAGTTGTTAACAGTGAGTTGTGTTGTTGTGAGGTGTATGCAGTGAGGTGTTTGCAGTGAGGTATTAACGGTGAGGTGTATGTAGTAAAGTTGTTAATAGTGAATTTGTTAACAGTGATGTGTTAACAGTGAGGTGTTAACAGTGAAGGTGTTAACAGTGAAAGTGTTAACAGTGAAAGTGTTAACAGTGAAGGTGTTAACTGTGAGGTGTTAACAGTGA
>NW_013975915.1:0-237 GCF_001266775.1 Austrofundulus limnaeus | reverse complement strand
CACACACACACACACGGATTGGCCTCTATAGCACCGTCACCTGTGCAGAATTGAAACCAAACTGTACCGCGTCTCTTCTTCACTGCAGCTGCTGCACAAAGAGCCTCTGCCTCTCGTGTTTTCGCTCCTCTTTCTCAGCCTGTGTGTGCTGTTGTCTAGGTACTGCCAAGTCCTTAGTTAGGAGACGCTCGAGTCGGTCCCCCCAGGCACCAGTCTGCAGGGGTTAGACCACATCGC
>NW_013975914.1:0-237 GCF_001266775.1 Austrofundulus limnaeus | reverse complement strand
ATCACAAACATGTCACATAGCCAAGTGGGAAAACAAAAACTTTTGAGCTCTATGGATTTAATTATGTAACCATTTTCCACTACATTAGACATGTTTTCCCATCAGCCACTGCCTACACAGACAGGGTTTTGTGAAGGGGATACATTCATTTTTACAGTAGGTTTTTATCTACAAATTGACCCAACTAAATTCTACCTCAAGGGCAGCTGCTGATCTTCTTATTGGAGATTGCAGTAC
>NW_013975913.1:0-237 GCF_001266775.1 Austrofundulus limnaeus | reverse complement strand
CATCTGCCCCGTGATGATTTATATCTTTTATATTTCTTGTAGCTCTAACAGAAGGAGGAAACATTGCTCTGATATCAGAACGAGTTATTTTAAATGTTGACTTCCCTCTCAGCGTGACGACGTGTCGCTGCAGACAGTCCTGCTGTGACGTGTTGGCTCAGGGAGAACATCCTGAACAAACAGTCAGAAAACTGACAGATTCTGGAGAAAATCCACACAGGCACAGAGGGAATATGC
>NW_013975912.1:0-237 GCF_001266775.1 Austrofundulus limnaeus | reverse complement strand
CAGTACAAACAGACACAGTACAAATACATACAGTAGAAATACATACAGTACAAACAGGCACAGTACAAACAGATACAGTACAAATACATACAGTACAAACACATACAGTACAAACAGATACAGTACAAATAAAAACAGTAGAAACACATACAGGAAAAATACATACAGTACAAACAGATACAGTACAAATACAAACAGTAGAAACATATACAGTAAAAATACATACAGTACAAACAG
>NW_013975911.1:0-237 GCF_001266775.1 Austrofundulus limnaeus | reverse complement strand
GATAGTTAATTTTATCTGTTCAAACTTACAATTATATGACACAGTCACACAAATGCATTACAATTATTAAACATTGGATTAAAACCTTTGCAACAAAAAAGTTAGTTTCCAAAACGTTACATGAATAGAACTTGTTCTGGAAAACCAAGATCAAACACTTGGAAGTGTCTGCTGTGATCATGTCCAGTTCACTGTCTCAAAAAACAGTCCTGTTCCTGTAAATGTACATTTTATTTG
>NW_013975910.1:0-237 GCF_001266775.1 Austrofundulus limnaeus | reverse complement strand
TTCTCTGATACAGCACCATGAACAGATACTAAAATTGTTGCAGGCTGTGATGAAACCTAAAGAAATTGCCATAGCAAAGTGTGCTGCGCATAGGTCTGACATCTCAAGAGTTACTCTGGGAAACGTAGCAGCAGAAAACTCTGCCAAAACTGTCACTGGAGCTCAAACAGGTCAAGTTTTGTTGGTTACACACGAAAAGAAAAAAAATTGTATAGGTCTTCTGGACGGGTTCTTCTC
>NW_013975909.1:0-237 GCF_001266775.1 Austrofundulus limnaeus | reverse complement strand
TGTTTAAATGCAGTTTATCCCATCCAAAAAAATTTTCAGTAACACTTTATGATAACTCCACCTTATTTAGCCTTAATTACTCATTAATAAAGGGTTACTTAACCTTGAAAATATCATTAATTAAGGATGATACAGACTTAATAAGCTATGAAATAACACATTTATTAATGTTTTACTCATAAAGGCTATACTTCTAAAACCAACATACTCATTGTTCACTCATGCTCAATAACTCAT
>NW_013975908.1:0-237 GCF_001266775.1 Austrofundulus limnaeus | reverse complement strand
CCTCAGTACATATCTGACCCTAGATCTAGCCTAAACTCATGGGGACCAACCTTTGGTCCCCATGAGGGGCATTGTGTCCCCACAAGTCTATGTTTTTTTCTGGAAAATGGTCCCCAACTTTCAGCAAAATGTGTACACACAGTTTACAGCCTGAAAACAGCCCTCTGTGGTGCAAGAGGCCCCCCGGTAAACAATAAAATACATATTTAGTCAAAGATAAAAGTGTGTGTGTGTGTG
>NW_013975907.1:0-237 GCF_001266775.1 Austrofundulus limnaeus | reverse complement strand
GAGCTGCATAAACACTTACTGGTACAAAGCACCGCCTATTTGTACATAGCTCCTTCCTGGAGCTCAGTCTGCATCCAAGCTCCCACTGCTCAGAACATCCCTCCCCCAAAGCAATGGTGTGAAGACGTGCTGAAGTGTGAAGACGTGCTGAAGCGGGAGTGTGGGAAATGGTAGGAGGTTCGTAAAGAGACAGAGGCCAATTTCAAGCTGTTCATATATGTATGTATATATATATAT
>NW_013975906.1:0-237 GCF_001266775.1 Austrofundulus limnaeus | reverse complement strand
CTGAGCTGCAGCTCTGGATGGACTTGATGCATCTGCACATGGAAGCATCCGGAGGGGCTTCTGTGTCAGGATTTATCCTCTAACTTGCGCCGGTGTTGGAGAGGAGACCTGAGCCGTGGTAGGATCAATGAGCAGTGTCCTACCTGTAGCATCATGCTGATTTCGGGGACGACTTTGGTCTGTGTGTGAGAAGCACAGCGGAGTTTGCAACCGTGTGTGACAGGTGTGTGACAGCCA
>NW_013975905.1:0-237 GCF_001266775.1 Austrofundulus limnaeus | reverse complement strand
CATAGGATTTTTTTTAAACTGTGGTGGTGGCCTCTCATGCGTGGGGAGAACAGTTGTCCACAAAACATTTTGGTTGTCCAAAGAAATCTCAATAACAATTTATTTAGATAGCCTATATTGTTCTGTATACAAAGTAGGGCTGAACGATTTTAGAAAATAATGTAATTGCAGTTTTTTTAATCTATAAATTGCGATTTAATATGCGATTTTTTTTTATGTCTTAAGTATTTTCCAACA
>NW_013975904.1:0-237 GCF_001266775.1 Austrofundulus limnaeus | reverse complement strand
ACCCCCTGTGAAACTCTTGTACATAGAACAAAAAGAGGTCTGAAATTAAATCAAGATATAACGGGGGACATAAAGTTAAAAGGTTCATTACAACCACCCGCATAATTTACACGGGGGATAGCGGGGTTATAACCCCCCCAATAATTTGATCCAGTCAATATACCCCCCCCAAAAAAATGCATCATTTATGTATACATATATTACATCAGTAATTGATTTTCTTTATTCGTTTACATG
>NW_013975903.1:0-237 GCF_001266775.1 Austrofundulus limnaeus | reverse complement strand
ATAAGGAAGGAGAGACATCTTGTTCTAAATAAAAGAAATGTTTTTTTTAAAGTCCTTGAGTAATGTTTTAGTTCCAACCCAGCAAGTACTTGGTTTTGGATCAGGCTCGATGTATTTTATAAAAAAATGCAATTCATTGTTTTGGTTTGTTAATCTATGCACTGGTAGGGAAAATATAATCCTAATTACAGTAAAAGGTGTGGCCGTGGCTGTATTATGCAGAGCACCATATAATCC
>NW_013975902.1:0-237 GCF_001266775.1 Austrofundulus limnaeus | reverse complement strand
GTTTTACAGCAGTCTGGTGGTTTTACAGCAGTGTGGTGGTTTTACAACAGTCTGATGGTTTTACAGCAGTCTGATGGTTTTGCAACAGTCTGGTGGTTTTACAGCAGTCGGATGGTTTTACAGCAGTCTGATGGTTTTACAACAATCTGATGGTTTTACAACAGTCTGATGGTTTTACAACAGTCTGATGGTTTTACAGTTCCCCTCCTGGGGACTCCCTTTTTCTGCTGGGGGACT
>NW_013975901.1:0-237 GCF_001266775.1 Austrofundulus limnaeus | reverse complement strand
CGTACGCACAACTTAAGAACAAATCTGTGCGAACGAATGGTTCTTGCATGAGGCCCAATGATTTTTAAAGAGTGCAAACTATTCATGTTCTCAAAAATGTGGAGCAAGTGTCAGGAAATGATGCTAAATGGAGAAACGTCAGAGTTATTGTTAGTAATCTGCTGCCTCTCAGTAAGCAGACAACAGCCTTCATGGTCGACTCGAACAGGAAGCGACACACCTGCAGCTGCAGAAAGG
>NW_013975900.1:0-237 GCF_001266775.1 Austrofundulus limnaeus | reverse complement strand
TTAGTAAGTCTGTGTGTCAAAATGAGTTGTTGTTTGACTGCAGGAAGCTGAGCTGAGCTGAGATAAAGAATACGGACGAGGAAGAGGAGTGACGCGCGCCGGTGACCTGCAGGCTTGAGTCGGAGGTTAGTTGTTTGTTTGTTTGTTTGTCATGGAATATGTAAAAGATTATAATCGTAACAGAGGCAAACTGCACCATATTAAAGCTGATTTCATCTCCAGGGGAAGACGAAGAGG
>NW_013975899.1:0-237 GCF_001266775.1 Austrofundulus limnaeus | reverse complement strand
AGCATTCCGACAATAAAATAAAGAGTTTACATTTTCCTTAAAACTAACGTAAAAAATGTTAATGGCTTGTACATACATACATACATGCATGTATGTATGTATGTACAAGCCATTAACATTTTTTACGTTAGTTTTAAGGAAAATGTAAACTCTTTATTTTATTGTCGGAATGCTGATTCAGCATTAGTTTTCCTTTTTTCTACTTTATGTCAAAACAATCAGCTCATTCAAGAGATG
>NW_013975898.1:0-237 GCF_001266775.1 Austrofundulus limnaeus | reverse complement strand
GTGTCAGGCCGGAGTATTTTCAAAGTCTTGTGTGCAGTCTGTCATGGAGAAGGACACTTAGGGCAGAGGTGGTAGCTTGTTTTTACCCTTTGCAACTGTGCCTGACCAACAACTGGACAAAGAGCAGCTGCTGGGAGATGATAATTAGACTTTGCCATCTTTCACTAATTTAATTTAGCCTCTTTGAAAGTCATTTTATAGGGAAGATTAGACTTGCTAGTGCTGGTGTAATAACAC
>NW_013975897.1:0-237 GCF_001266775.1 Austrofundulus limnaeus | reverse complement strand
CTATTGTACATGTTTTTAACATGTCTTAAAAACATGTTGCTTTCTGCCTGACCAAGCTACTCCCTGCTGCCCCCAGCAGCTTCTTCAAAACCCACCGTCAATCCGACCAAACACATCTTGGGCCAACTATGCCCACAAAAGTCAAACAGACAAATCATGTCTTAGGTCAACTCCTCCTACAAAATAAAAAAAACTCCTACTTTGTGACTGCAGACCCCTTTCTCTACAGATATGGTG
>NW_013975896.1:0-237 GCF_001266775.1 Austrofundulus limnaeus | reverse complement strand
AGTACTAACACACCAAAGACATTGCCCTTGCTTGTTGCATTAAGTTTGTGCATCTAACCAAGCAGTCTTTGGCCTCTAGTCTCATGTGACACAGTTCTGTGGAAAAGTAATTCCAAAAATGAGCTAGATTCACGCTCCAGTGGCACCAGTCGCCCTTCATACATCCATCCACACATCCCATCTACCGCCCCGGTCCTCCTCTGTACCTGTACACATGACCGCAGAAATTACACCTCC
>NW_013975895.1:0-237 GCF_001266775.1 Austrofundulus limnaeus | reverse complement strand
ACTCCAAACACAACTTTGTTGCCTTTGACGATAACAATAAACTCTTGTATCCTTTTCTAATCTGTTCTTTCAGTTACCTGTTACAATCAGGTATACAGCTTCTGGCTGCCTTAAGGATATTGTCACTTTTTGCAAGGTTATGTAGCTGCAAAGTTTCCCATCCATCCATGAAGGTAACTGTAGGGAAATCCAACGAGTCAGACCTGTCCTTAAACACTGTTTCCAGTCTGAAAGCCC
>NW_013975894.1:0-237 GCF_001266775.1 Austrofundulus limnaeus | reverse complement strand
CAATGTTAGTGTGTTTGTGTGAAACGCAAGAGAGAGTGTAGAAGAGAGTGTGACGGAAAACGTGTACGCCTGGGTGTGTGTGTGTTGCATGCTTTCTGTCGGGGTGCTCTGGGGAGAGGAAGCAGCTACAAGGTAAGTTGTGGGGTAAACGGCTCTTGAATCCAAATTTACAGGTAGGAATGTATATTAATGCTAACAACCCCCTCCTCCTCCTCCTCCACTCTCTTATCCACCCTC
>NW_013975893.1:0-237 GCF_001266775.1 Austrofundulus limnaeus | reverse complement strand
GCGTAAACCTGGTTCTTTTTGAAAATGACAGCTTCTGTAGAAGCAGACATGTCCGACAAAACAGCAGCACAAAGAACTGAATTCAAGCAGCTTGTTTTGTGCAGAAACGTGCAGCGCTCTTACCTCTCGTGTCCGGACCGCGCGCTCAGCCGTGCAAGTCTGCAACCTGTAGGCTGAGTGATGAGGAGAAGCTGGATCCGCTTCAGTCCTGGTGCTGAGCAGCAGCAGCAGCAGCAG
>NW_013975892.1:0-237 GCF_001266775.1 Austrofundulus limnaeus | reverse complement strand
TAATTTTATTCCATTACCAGGGGTCGTGAGGGGAGTCCGTGCTGGACAGGCTGCTCTGGCTGCCTTCCGTCTCCATTCCGTGTCCTGGCGGTGTGTGTGGGTCTGGCTGCTGCCGCCGCTGTGTGTGTGAGCGCGCGTGTGTGTGTGTCCGGGCAGAGCCGAGCGGGAGGACAGGCGGAGAGTGAGGAGGCTGGGCGGGTTTTGCCCGGGGTGACAGAAAGGGGAGCGGGCCAGATG
>NW_013975891.1:0-237 GCF_001266775.1 Austrofundulus limnaeus | reverse complement strand
TCTTTAGGTCCTCTTGTCCAGTGCATTGCGCCCTTCCAGCCTCCACCCAGCCTGCTGGAAGGTGGGGAGGGGACTTACAGTCAAATGTGTTCCCAAAATAGTCTCACCTGAAAAAATAACAAGCGAACAGTAGCATAAATGATTAAAACATCCTTCAACAAATACTTTCTCATTATCTTGCACAGATAAACTCTCACCAGGCTATTTTCATCATTACTGTTATCATTGTGCTGATCA
>NW_013975890.1:0-237 GCF_001266775.1 Austrofundulus limnaeus | reverse complement strand
GAATTGTATCTAAGCTCATTTACTTAATGTAAGCTGGCGCACATGCACTGTTTACAGAGCTTTATCAAAAAATGGACAAAGCTTTTTCATTTTTACCAAAGGAATATCTGATTCTGCACACAACACAATCTTGGATAACCTCCCACCTGGACTCAGGTGGGAGTCCACCTGCCCCTCCGTCTGTGACTCAGACAGGAAGTGGTCTTCACAGTATCCAGCCCGTCATGTGCTGACAAA
>NW_013975889.1:0-237 GCF_001266775.1 Austrofundulus limnaeus | reverse complement strand
AGTTAGGGCTACTCTCAGCTACTACCACAATTTTAGCTTAACATCTGTAAAGTTGTTTAAATTAAAGCCATTTTTTGAGCTGGCTTATGTCAGTTAGCTGTTGCGGCCATCGTGATTTGGGTTGACTAAAGTCAATGAGTTGTAGATGTTCACACAATGATTACTTTCTAAATGTTTCATTAAAATCCATCCAGAAGTGTGAAATAACAGACAGGCAGACATGACAGCAATAGTTAA
>NW_013975888.1:0-237 GCF_001266775.1 Austrofundulus limnaeus | reverse complement strand
ATTGAATACAGAGGGTGAGTTCAGACATTTTAAACTGAAAAACATTTGAACATTACTGTACTTACAGGGCTATTCAACTAAATTGCTCAGTGGGTCACAGTTACTCAAAGCCAACAGCTTAGGGGCCGGACGGACATCCAGGGGTGGGGATGGGTATCATCTTTTACCTTCTTAAATTTGTTTGTCGTTGCATTGAATCATAAATATAAAATTTACAGTTGATTCCAAATATATATA
>NW_013975887.1:0-237 GCF_001266775.1 Austrofundulus limnaeus | reverse complement strand
GTGTCTGAGGGTGGGTTCTGTGTTTAAATTCAACTCATATTTCTCCTATTTGACAACATCCGTCCATGGCAACAGAACTGGAGGAATTGGATGAATTTCTGTCATGATGAACCTGAGAGTGTGTGCATAATAACACGCTGACAGTGAGGGTGGTGGCTCTGTCTCAGTGATTTATGAGAGTGTGCCGTGAAGGGTCTTCTGAGCAGGATATTGTTCCCTGACTGGTGACTTCTGCCT
>NW_013975886.1:0-237 GCF_001266775.1 Austrofundulus limnaeus | reverse complement strand
AGTTTGGTTTGGTTTGGTTCAGTTTGGTTTGGTTTGGATCAGTTTGGTTTGGTTCAGATTGGTTTGGTTTGGTTCAGTTTGGTTCAGTTTGGTTTGGTTTCATTCAGTTTGGTTTGGTTCAGATTGGTTTGGTTTGGTTCAGTTTGGTTTGGTTAGGTTCAGTTTGGTTCAGATTGGTTCGGTTTGGTTCAGTTTGGTTTGGTTCAGATTGGTTTGGTTTGGTTCAGTTTGGTTTGG
>NW_013975885.1:0-237 GCF_001266775.1 Austrofundulus limnaeus | reverse complement strand
GATCTGGCACGTTCAGTTTGACTTTCGTCTACTAACAGGGATGGGGCATTGGCCCCAGCCAAAATCTTATTGTTCCCCGGTCTGGTCTGTGGACTTTTCTGCGACAGTGGGGACAACTCCCAAAATAGACATACAGTATCTCCAAAAGCAAGCAAACATGTACTAAGTTGTATCCAGCAGGTGTATTTATTGAACAAATGAAAATAAAGTCAATAAAATGGCCTTACAATATCATGC
>NW_013975884.1:0-237 GCF_001266775.1 Austrofundulus limnaeus | reverse complement strand
ATCTGAAGTAGCTCTCAATCTCATGAAGGTTGGTGGACCCTGTCCTACAGTTGGTTTAACAGGGTTCATACAGGGTCTTAAAAAGTCTAAAAACTAAAATTTGAAAAACTAAATTTTAGGCCTAAAAAAGTCTTAAAACGCCCAGATTTTCGTCCAAAGTCAAATTAAATTTTGTCAAGTCTTAATTTTTTTAGCTTTCGACCATTCCCAAGAAGCGTTGGCTGCATAAATAAACAG
>NW_013975883.1:0-237 GCF_001266775.1 Austrofundulus limnaeus | reverse complement strand
TAGAGAATCTGTTTCCTCCTCACATGTGGAGTTCCCCAAGAACATTTCCTTGGTCCTATTTTATTTTCCATTTATATATACGTACATATTTTTGGGCTTTGGTTTTAGATACTTGAACATCTTTTTCCGCACTTATACAGAAGACAGTCTAACAGTTAGACAACAGTCAGACAACCTTCAGTTGAAGCTCTCCTCTGTAATCTGACTCAACCTGCTCTGTTTTAAGCTGTTTAAATT
>NW_013975882.1:0-237 GCF_001266775.1 Austrofundulus limnaeus | reverse complement strand
CATTTGACTCATTCATTGTTTCTAGTTTGTTCACTTTCATCTGATTGTTAAAGAACAAACAGGAGGCAGGTGGATGAAGAGCAGAGACTAGAAATTTATTCATGAAGGAATGAAAAATACCAAACTGTCCCACTAATAATCCTGAATTATCTAATCCCACTTTTATCAAGCAGGCCCTGCTATTCTGAGCCTAAGAAGAACAGAAGTCAGCTGAAGAAGCAAAGCTGACTAAATTTA
>NW_013975881.1:0-237 GCF_001266775.1 Austrofundulus limnaeus | reverse complement strand
GTTGGTTCTGGTCTGATGCAGGTCTTGTTGGTTCTGGTCTGATGCAGGTCTTGTTGGTTCTTGTCTGATGCAGGTCTGGTTGGTTCTGGTCTGATGCAGGTCTGGTTGGTTCTGGTCTGATTCAGGTCTTGTTGGTTCTGATCTGGTGCAGGTCTGGTTGGTTCTGGTCTGATGCAGGTCTTGTTGGTTCTTGTCTGATGCAGGTCTTGTTGGTTCTGGTCTGATGCAGGTCTTGTT
>NW_013975880.1:0-237 GCF_001266775.1 Austrofundulus limnaeus | reverse complement strand
TTGGAGCCCAGATAATAAAGAATTACAGTAATACAGTCAATATGTGATAAATGCATGAATCAGTTTTTCTGCATTATTTAAGTAAAAGTACTTTTACACGCTCTCTAACAAATGAACTGTTAAATTTACAGAACCAAACTGGCTCCACAAAACTAAGTTGATTAAATTGGTCAATTTCTTTAAAATAAAATAGGTCTATCGCCTCAAATTTACTCTACTGGGTTTAGTGGAAATAGC
>NW_013975879.1:0-237 GCF_001266775.1 Austrofundulus limnaeus | reverse complement strand
CACACACACACACACTATGCTTTTCTTCCCTCTTGCTGTTTCTCTCTCTCTCAAGCATAAAATCTCACTTCCATCCTTCTGTCCCACAAGTCCCTGCTCTCCAATTTACTGCCAAAGCTGTCACTTCAAAAGCAACAACAATGAGAATTTTATCTGGAAACTTCAGACAAAACAAAAGTTTGAGAAAGGCCTTCATTATACTGCAGCCAAGTAGCTGCGATTTAAATGGTGATGATG
>NW_013975878.1:0-237 GCF_001266775.1 Austrofundulus limnaeus | reverse complement strand
AAGTTAAAAAAATAAACTTAGTAATTTAGTAAAAATAATGTGCCCCTTTTTTCCAACAGTTTAGTTCGATTAAGAACACTCCACCACGTGCAGTTTTAAGGAGTGCTTTTCTTTATCCAGAAAAAAAATCTGTCACTTTTGCACCTGCTTTGTTTGTTCTGATGTAAAAAAGAGTAAATTGCTCACACCTGTTGAACTTGATGGGTGTGTCTGAACTGATAAATTAGTGCTATAAGC
>NW_013975877.1:0-237 GCF_001266775.1 Austrofundulus limnaeus | reverse complement strand
CCCGGGACGTCGCCGCAGCACGTCCGCCGCCGCTCAGCCCGGCAGTGGGAAACCCACCCCGGGTGGTCGACGACGGGCCGCGCGACAGACGGCCGGCACCGGGCCGGAGCGATCTGTAGGGACTAGGAGCAGCCAAACCGCCGGCGGGTGGGACCCCGCGGCCCCGCGCCCAGCGAGCTGGTCTCGGCCCTCCGCCGGTAATGATCCTTCCGCAGGTTCACCTACGGAAACCTTGTT
>NW_013975876.1:0-237 GCF_001266775.1 Austrofundulus limnaeus | reverse complement strand
CTCCCATCTATTGTGAGTCAAATGTTACTAGCTACTTAATGAGGTGGGGTTCCTAAAACACACAAACTACATTTAAAGAGTTTCGCAACTGATGCTGTTTTCAGAGAACAAGAAGTTAGAACCTCAGGGTACGTTTCACTGGTTGAGGGACAAACTGGTTGAAGGACAAACTAGCTGAAGGACAAATTGGTTGAAGGACAAATTGGTTGAAGGACAAACTGGTTGAAGGACAAACTG
>NW_013975875.1:0-237 GCF_001266775.1 Austrofundulus limnaeus | reverse complement strand
CGGAGAGACTGCCTTGCGAGCCAAGCGACATTGTTCTCTGAGTGTGACATGACTGGAGGATCTTTGTGTGATACATCTGCTCTCTGTTTGCAGGAGGGAGGCGGTTGCTGCCTTGTGCTGGATGTGAGATTTATAGACAGTTTGGTAAAGGAGAAGCTGATGCAGGACACCTAATGAAAGAGCTGGAATATAGAAGTAGGATATTAATATTGTTGCATGTAAATAAATGTGTATGAT
>NW_013975874.1:0-237 GCF_001266775.1 Austrofundulus limnaeus | reverse complement strand
AAACAAAACATTTTTATATGTTTAAACTGGATGTTTTCTGATTTTTATAGAGCAATCTAGTTGGTATGCTAGTTTTTGTCTGTGTTTACTTTTGGCAATTTAAATAATTTTAAATAAGGGTCTTGATTAAATGAGTCTAAATCAGATATGGGTATCGTAAACAGGTTCAAACTGGGTCCAGGTCACATGATGTGGGTTATGAATGGTTCCAAACCAGATCTGGGCCAGATGAAGTGC
>NW_013975873.1:0-237 GCF_001266775.1 Austrofundulus limnaeus | reverse complement strand
CCCAAAACTCTGCACCTACATATCCCCCCTCTTGCCCAACACTCTGCACATACATATCCCCCTCCTTGCCCAAAACTCTGCACCTACATATCCCCACTCTTGCCCAAAACTCTGCACCTACATATCCCCCGCTCTTGCCCAAAACTCTGCACATACATTCCACTCCTCGGCCCAAAACTCTGCACATACATACCACTCCTCGGCCCAAAACTCTGCACCTACATATCCCTCCTTGGC
>NW_013975872.1:0-237 GCF_001266775.1 Austrofundulus limnaeus | reverse complement strand
CCAAATGAACATTAAACATTCCATATATATTCATGTGGCTGCTTCACATGCATTTTACCCTGCAACCCCCCAGTGGCAAGACACCCCACCCCTCCTCACACCCTCCAGCCACCCTCACCGGGTGCTCTGCCAGTCTGTTTGGCGAGATCACTATCACCACTCGACACTCGCCTCTCAGCATCTGCCGAGAGGCAACTCAGCCACATTTCATGTCTGCACCCTCTTAGCTGGCTTCCT
>NW_013975871.1:0-237 GCF_001266775.1 Austrofundulus limnaeus | reverse complement strand
TTATACTTCTTTTCAGTCTCACTGAAATCCGTTATTTCACTGTCATCCATTAAACGATGACGTCAGTCAGGGTCAAATATTTAAATGGTTGAAGTCTGAACAGATAAGTTCACTTTGGTTCTGCAGTGAGCTGGATGAACAGCTCCGTTACGAACAAACCTGCAGGTACAAATTTGACTGTTTGTCAAGGCTAAACAAAGTAGGGCTGGGCGACATGATCAAAATTTTATATCACGG
>NW_013975870.1:0-237 GCF_001266775.1 Austrofundulus limnaeus | reverse complement strand
CTTCTATCATCCATCTTCTTTGACTCTGCCTTTCTCTTTCTTCCTCTTTATTTTTTATTTTTTGGACATTGTTTTCCCCTCGCTGCCACTTTCACTGACAAGGCTGTGGAGAGAGGGAGTGGGCTAACAGAGCTAAATTTACATACGAGTGTGGGTATTTTTGCGCTAAGAAGAGATTGATCTGCTTGGTTTGTGGAGAGATTAGTCCAGATAAATCCTCCTTTTAAACCAACCTTC
>NW_013975869.1:0-237 GCF_001266775.1 Austrofundulus limnaeus | reverse complement strand
CACTAATTCACTCGTACACACTAAATCACTCGTACACATTAATTCACTCATACACACTAATTCACTCATACACACTAATTCACTCGTACACACTAATTCACTGGTACACACTAAATTCACTGGTACACACTAAATTCACTTGTACGCACTAAATCACTCGTATGCACTAATTCACTCGTACGCACTAATTCACTCGTTTACACTAAATTCACTCGTACACACTAATTCACTCGTACA
>NW_013975868.1:0-237 GCF_001266775.1 Austrofundulus limnaeus | reverse complement strand
TTAAATTAAAAAATGCCCTAAATAATCTGGTGACTTACGTTATGTTTCTACCCCAGCTGAAGCTCAGTCCGGTTCATGAGAGCAGCTGCGAGTTGCCACTCAAAGGCTCTACAACAAAGGCTCTCATTGGCTGAGATGCATGACAAATCCATCTAGTGATCAAGATCCCGCCTCTCTGTGTTAAAAAAAATATTGCCATTGAGCATCAGCTGTGCCTAGCATTTATATATATATATA
>NW_013975867.1:0-237 GCF_001266775.1 Austrofundulus limnaeus | reverse complement strand
AAGAATACGAACATGGTCTTGCATGAGGCCCAATGTTTGTTATTCTTATATGCACTCTGAGTTACCAAAACCAAATTCGTTGTGAACATGCATGGTCAAAAAGGCTGGATTCTGATTCTGATCATTTTGGAACAGTCTGTAAGGGTGGACATGTATGCTAAACCACTTGTATTTCATGTTAACGTTATTTGTACGCTGCAGAAAAGAGCGTTTGGAGTTTGAGCAGAAAACTGCAGA
>NW_013975866.1:0-237 GCF_001266775.1 Austrofundulus limnaeus | reverse complement strand
GATGGATGGATGGATCCTTTACTGTGTGAGAAATTAGGTAAATAAAAAACAGTTTTTTACAGTGAAGAACAAAAATCTATAGTAGGCCTTTAGATTAGAGCTTTATTGTCATTGTAAAGAGCATAATGAAATTACAGCTCAGAACAACCATTCAGAAGAAGACGGAACAGAACAAACAGAGAACAGGTGCTGTTTGCTCCCACTGAGCCTGCACAGAGCAACGATCATCTTCATGAA
>NW_013975865.1:0-237 GCF_001266775.1 Austrofundulus limnaeus | reverse complement strand
AAACAGAACCAGGAAATACTCAGACCCAAACTGACAAACCAGGAAATACTCTGACCCAAATTGACAAACAGAACCAGGAAATACTCTGACCCAAACTGACAAACCAGGAAATACTCTGACCCAAACCGACAAACAGAACCAGGAAATACTCTGACCCAAACTGACAAACCAGGAAATAATCTGACCCAAACTGACAAACAGAACCAGGAAATACCCTGACCCAACTGACAAACAGAA
>NW_013975864.1:0-237 GCF_001266775.1 Austrofundulus limnaeus | reverse complement strand
TAGGACACAAACACAAAGGTCCAATCATCATTAGGACACAAACACAGAGGTCCAACTATCGTTAGGACACAAACACAGAGGTCCAACTATCGTTAGGACACAAACACAGAGGTCCAACTATCGTTAGGACACAAACACAGAGGTCCAATCATCATTAGGACATAAACAGAGGTCCAACCATCGTTACGACACAAACAGAGGTCCAATCATCATTAGGACACAAACACAGAGGTCCAA
>NW_013975863.1:0-237 GCF_001266775.1 Austrofundulus limnaeus | reverse complement strand
AAAACCCTTCTGACAATTTTGAAATGTTGAAAAAATGAAAAGGTAAATCTGAGGACCATAAACATGTAGGTTAAAACTGATGAATATATCTTTGAAAATTACAAAAACATTTTCATTTCTGTGAAGAAAAGCGTATCACCAGCACCTTTGAAAAGCTAAAATCACTTGAAAAGTGTGTTTAGTGTTCAGTGGCAGTGTGTTCCCTGCTGCTCTCAGTAATCTGATATGTGACATCAA
>NW_013975862.1:0-237 GCF_001266775.1 Austrofundulus limnaeus | reverse complement strand
TGACAGAACACTAAAAAAAAGGTGTGAGCTCCGTGAGCGTGTGTGTATGAACTCATCGCAGTGATTAGGGTGCAGATTACCTTGTGCAGAGGTCATTCTCCACGAGTGGCTCATACTAACTGTTCCAAGCTTCTGTCGAGGATATATTCTTCTTCTGTCGTGCATATTGCTGCTTTCCAGGCCAGAATTCTACACTGAAGTCATCTTATGTTGAGGATTGATGGCACAGTTTTGTGT
>NW_013975861.1:0-237 GCF_001266775.1 Austrofundulus limnaeus | reverse complement strand
GTCCAGAGGGACAGTGGGTATAGTCGTTTGGACATGTCCAGAGGGACAGTGGGTATAGTTGTTTGGACATGTCCAGAGGGACAGTAGGTATAGTAGTTTGGACATGTCCAAAGGGACAGGGAGTTTATTGGTTTGGACAGTGGGTATAGTCGTTTGGACATGTCCAGAGGGACAGTAGGTATAGTTGTTTGGACATGTCCAGAGGGACAGTGGGTATAGTAGTTTGGACATGTCCAG
>NW_013975860.1:0-237 GCF_001266775.1 Austrofundulus limnaeus | reverse complement strand
ATACTTATTTTACCCGCTGTATATTAATGACTCAATATTACTCTCTTTAATAAAAGTCAGTTAACTTTAACTGGCCAAAATAAACCGGAACGACTTTGTGTGTTTTCTGTGTGTTGTTGTGGTTGATTGTTTTGTTTAACACTACCATCTTTGAACTGGGGAGGGATATTCTTGGTTAAAATCATATTCATGATTTTGACAGGGGGTTATCTGTACTAGATAGATAGATAGATAGAT
>NW_013975859.1:0-237 GCF_001266775.1 Austrofundulus limnaeus | reverse complement strand
TCTTCATTTATAAACCTTGTAAACATTTCCTAAACTGTATGAATAACAAGCATTTTGGTTGCCTAGTAAAAACCAGAGCTTTGTTCAACACTTTGCTTTGTACAGGAGGTCTGAACTCTGGACTGTTGAGAAATCATTTCTTGCTGGATGTGTGGACTCTGTTGGAGTTTAAAACAATTGGATCTGATTTACCCAATCACTAACATTTGACTGTGACGTATGTAGTGCACCAGCTCC
>NW_013975858.1:0-237 GCF_001266775.1 Austrofundulus limnaeus | reverse complement strand
GACTCTGCCTGCTCATTGCCAGTATTTTTGCATTTCATCGTGGTCTATGTATTTTCAGGCCTGCTCCTGGTCAGTTGAAATTCACTTAGTCTAAACAGTGTTGATATCTACCTGTTTCAACTGTGCAATGCAGTCGTTCTAATACCCAGCAACATTGCAGGTAGAAGGCATTGGGCCATCACAACATACATTCAGAATTAGTGCTGCCACGATTAGTCGATTAATCGACGACTAATC
>NW_013975857.1:0-237 GCF_001266775.1 Austrofundulus limnaeus | reverse complement strand
CTATACAATTTTTTTCCTTTTGATTCCTACTGTTAAGTTATCAAATTTTCATAAACAAATGTTGACATGGTCTTTAATTTATAATCATGACTTTTCTTCACATAGATGTTTCCTTTAGAACAACCAGCACATCAAATACAGAAATAAATCTGTTTGTTTAACTCCAGGTTTGACAATAACAAATCATCATAACAAGATGAGTCTCTGCGTAGCGTTTACCCCCCACCCCCGGCCACT
>NW_013975856.1:0-237 GCF_001266775.1 Austrofundulus limnaeus | reverse complement strand
CTTTGTGACGCATTCAGGAGCGATAGTCTGTAAAGTCGAGTATATCTAGTGGTTGATGAGATATTTTAACGTCTACCTACAGCAGGGGGTCAAACTCTGGTTCACTGAGGGCCACATGAGCGTTATGGTGACCCTCAAAGGGCCAGCTGTAACTAACTTTGACGTTTAATGTTTAACTGAACACGTTCCTCGTCTCATTGCTGCAACTGAGCACCACTAACAAACACTAACTGAGCT
>NW_013975855.1:0-237 GCF_001266775.1 Austrofundulus limnaeus | reverse complement strand
ATGAAACTTGTGGCCAAATATTAGTCTACAAATGAAAGTAAGTCATGTAATAATCAGAATTGGCTACATAGAAATTAACTTCTGTGTCAGTGATTTTAAATTTGGGTTACAATGAGGCTGCGACAGAACAAATACACACTTGACAATGTAGAGGACACAAATTCCTCCGGGATGCAGATGTGGAAGCACGCTGGGTAACACCAGGTGAGGGCTGTTCAGATTAAGAGCAACCTGCAA
>NW_013975854.1:0-237 GCF_001266775.1 Austrofundulus limnaeus | reverse complement strand
TTTTTCTTTTTGATTATAGGGTGTACATCTACAACTGCCACCACAATTATTTAACCACTGCAAACTCAAAAATGGCTAAAACTGTTACGATCTGTGTCTGTTATATGTGTTATTTTGGTTCTGGAGATATTTGAAACCCAAGAAAAGTTGTAGATTCTGTGTGAAACTCACATTTTTCTGCCTTCACAAACAGTTTATTCTGGAGAAGGCAAAGTAGTATGGCTCAAACATGCTGTT
>NW_013975853.1:0-237 GCF_001266775.1 Austrofundulus limnaeus | reverse complement strand
AAATTAAACAACAGAATAAGCATCCTCTGAGGCCGGTGATTCTGTAATTTTTGCCAGGAGCCACTCTGCTACAAATTCTACCCTACCTGTAAAGACTTCAGCATCAAAACACAATAAAGTGAGTGGTGAGTTCTTAAATGCACAAATGTAGTTCATCCACAGTGAACCCAGAAGACGTTTAAACTGATAGGAACTATTTTCAGTCCTAAAACCTTACACAGAGAGCTGGGATAAGAT
>NW_013975852.1:0-237 GCF_001266775.1 Austrofundulus limnaeus | reverse complement strand
GTTTAGTAATCCGTGCGCTCAGTTTAGTAATCCGTGCGCTCAGTTTAATAATCCGTGCGCTCAGTTTAATAATCCGTGCGCTCAGTTTAATAATCTGTTCACTCAGTTTAGTAATCCATGCGCACAGTTTAATAGTCCGTGTGCTCAGTTTAATAATCCGTTAGCTCAGTTTAGTAATCCATGCGCACAGTTTAATAATCCGTGCGCTCAGTTTAATAATCTGTGTGCTCAGTTTAA
>NW_013975851.1:0-237 GCF_001266775.1 Austrofundulus limnaeus | reverse complement strand
AAATGTAAGCATAAATTTAGGAAATAAATGGCAAATCACTCATTTCCACAGATTCTTTAATCACACAAACTGCTGTGAGAACCATGCGGTGGAGTAAAAAAAAGCCTACTACACTCATCTCTGACATAATTACTCTCTAATGTGTGATCTGTGAGACGAACATGATGGCCTCGAGCAACTGACATGAGTGTGTGACCCAGCCAGTCGTTTGGGTATGTGTCACATGGGGACCAGCAG
>NW_013975850.1:0-237 GCF_001266775.1 Austrofundulus limnaeus | reverse complement strand
GGTTTAGGGTCAGGTGTTTACTGGGGGGTAGGTTTAGGGTCAGGTGTTTACTGGGGGGTAGGTTTAGGGTCAGGTGTTTACTGGGGGGTAGGTTTAGGGTCAGGTGTTTACTGGGGGGTAGGTTTAGGGTCAGGTGTTTACTGGGGGGTAGGTTTAGGGTCAGGTGTTTACTGGGGGGTAGGTTTAGGGTCAGGTGTTTACTGGGGGGTAGGTTTAGGGTCAGGTGTTTACTGGGGG
>NW_013975849.1:0-237 GCF_001266775.1 Austrofundulus limnaeus | reverse complement strand
TGTGCCTTTTTTTCCCGCCGGTTATCTCCGGCCGAGGCTAATTATGATGTGGGGAATCGTGAACTGTTAGCCATTAAACTAGCGTTAGAGGAATGGAGACATTGGCTAGAAGGCTCCGAAAGACCGTTTACGATTCTTACCGATCATAAAAATCTTGCTTATCTACAAAATGCCAAAAGGTTGAACCCGAGACAGGCACGATGGTCACTCTTTTTCTCCCGATTTAACTTTACCATC
>NW_013975848.1:0-237 GCF_001266775.1 Austrofundulus limnaeus | reverse complement strand
AACCGGACAGAGACTTGTCATAACCTGTCAGAGACTCGTCATAACCTGTCAGAGACTCGTCATAACCGGACAGAGACTCGTCATAACCGGACAGAGACTCGTCGGAACCGGACAGAGACTTGTCGGAACCGGACAGAGACTCGTCGGAACCGGACAGAGACTCGTCGGAACCGGACAGAGACTCGTCGGAACCGGACAGAGACTCGTCGGAACCGGACAGACTCGTCATAACCGGAG
>NW_013975847.1:0-237 GCF_001266775.1 Austrofundulus limnaeus | reverse complement strand
ACCGCAGAGGAGCGATCGGGACATCTGACGTCAGAAACAGAACCGCAGAGGAGCGATCGGGACATCTGACATCGGAAACAGAACCGCAGAGGAGCGATCGGGACATCTGACGTCAGAAACAGAACCGCAGAGGAGCGATCGGGACATCTGACATCGGAAACAGAACCGGAGCCGCACAGGAGCGATCGACACCGCACGCTTGGGAACAGAGCTGCATGGAACCAGCTATTGGAGCTA
>NW_013975846.1:0-237 GCF_001266775.1 Austrofundulus limnaeus | reverse complement strand
TGAAATCAGACGTTTTCCTTTGTGTAATCATATAAATGACACGATCAGAACCAGCAGCAGAATCAATCTGGACACTCTGGTCCTGTCCAGCAGCCGTGTCTCGTCCTACACGTCACGCTGTGTTAGTCCTCAGCCTGAGCAGAACCGGACCATCAATCAGAACCTCCTCTGCTCAACCAACCAGGAGCTCCGGGTGAGCAGAGGTCCGGTGACGAGGTTCTGTTTGTGTGTGTGTGT
>NW_013975845.1:0-237 GCF_001266775.1 Austrofundulus limnaeus | reverse complement strand
GCAGTGTGAACAGGATTGAGCCGGCACATGGTTATATAATTATTCCAGCACAGTTCCTTCAGAGGAACCATCATGGAGTCAGTGGTTCCTTCAGAGGAACCATCATGGAGTCAATGGTTCCTTCAGAGGAACCATCATGGAGTCAGTGGTTCCATCAGAGGAACCATCATGGAGTCAGTGGTTCCATCAGAGGAACCATCATGGAGTCAGTAGTTCTTTCAGAGGAACCATCATGGA
>NW_013975844.1:0-237 GCF_001266775.1 Austrofundulus limnaeus | reverse complement strand
CGGTTCACGGCTATGTGCTTCAATTACCGCAGAAATTGTAAACATATAATAAATACAGACCAATATCACTGCTTCCACAATTCTCAAAGATTCTGGAGAAATTATTTGCCTTTAGATTGGACAAATTTCTAAACAGATACAGTATATTAAGTAATTGTCAACACAGATTTCACTCTAATCATTCAACTGCAACAGTAGTAATAAAACAGGTAGAAGGAATTTCAATGGTAATAGACA
>NW_013975843.1:0-237 GCF_001266775.1 Austrofundulus limnaeus | reverse complement strand
ATAGTGCATAGACTTAACAAATGTTTTGGGGGATTTGGGGGGTGGGGGGTTACAAATGGGAGGAGAGGTGTTTGCTCACTGGTATTCTGAGTCAATATTGTTTTAGTGGTTACAACCGTTTGCCAACACCAGGACTCTCTCAGACTGGCATAAGCAAATAATGGCTTAAAAATCATCCAGTGTGCTGAAAACCTCAGTAAAACAAGTCAATCTGTGTTGAATAAAAATATCCCTGCT
>NW_013975842.1:0-237 GCF_001266775.1 Austrofundulus limnaeus | reverse complement strand
CCCTGTGGTTCCACTTTACTCCATAAAAACAGGCAAGGCTGGGTCTGGATTTTATTAAAAAGCTGGGCTCTTTGTGTGTGCTTGAATGTGTACTTCCTAATGAGAGTAAATGTTAACGTCTTGGCAGCATAAACCCCAGAAATGAACCAAAATCTGGACCAGAAATGCAGTTTTGAACGTTTACCTTTTTCTGGCCATAGTTGACCTGCCTAAATTCAAGAACACACACACACACAC
>NW_013975841.1:0-237 GCF_001266775.1 Austrofundulus limnaeus | reverse complement strand
TATTAGAATTACAACTGCTAGAAAACTGTAATTTTTAAATCGCCATATTTTTTATTTAAAACGTATTCATTTCTCTCACTTCGTCCACCATTACTAGCCTAAAACTTCGGTCGGGCCACAATGCATTATGGGAAATGTTCGGGAACTTCCATATATAGAATGGAATGCGGAAGTCACAAAGAGAGCGAGAGGCAGGCAGCATGAGCGCAGTTCATTCTTTGTGTTTCTGAAGTATTT
>NW_013975840.1:0-237 GCF_001266775.1 Austrofundulus limnaeus | reverse complement strand
CAAACCTTTAGTAAATCAGGACCTAAGTCAATAGTTGCATAGCTCAGAAATCCTGAGCCAACTATAGGATTTATCAAAAAGGAAAGTCTTAAAAAAACATAGTTTCAGTCTCATGAACATAAACTGAAGTTGGTTCCATAAGAGAGGAGCTTGATAAATGGAAATTCTGCCTTTTAGAAACTATGATGTACATCTGCAGTCCATCCATCCTGTGGTGATTACAACTCTTGGCTGATT
>NW_013975839.1:0-237 GCF_001266775.1 Austrofundulus limnaeus | reverse complement strand
AAGCATCAAAAGTCCATTTAACTAAATGAAAAACAAAATAAATTAGAGACGAAGCCACGCTCGCTTCAACGTAACGACTTCTGTGTTCCCAGGCAACACGCACTGAAGAAAGGTGAAATAAGACAGAGGAAATGAAGCCGAAGTCATTAAAACAGCTGAAAGAGAAAACAGCCGAGAGTCCACATTTGTTCTTATTAAAGAGCTAAAAATAATTACATTAATATACATTAATATACA
>NW_013975838.1:0-237 GCF_001266775.1 Austrofundulus limnaeus | reverse complement strand
CCGCTGTCTCTGCTGGTCTTTGTCCCCCGCTGTCTCTGCTGGTCTTTGTCCCCCGCTGTCTCTGCTGGTCTTTGTCCCATGCTGTCTCTGCTGGTCTTTGTCCCACACCGTCACTGCTGGTCTTTGTCCCATGCTGTCTCTGCTGGTCTTTGTCCCCCGCTGTCACTGCCGGTCTTTGTCCCACACCGTCACTGCTGGTCTTTGTCCCCCGCTGTCTCTGCTGGTCTTTGTCCCCCT
>NW_013975837.1:0-237 GCF_001266775.1 Austrofundulus limnaeus | reverse complement strand
TTGAGTGTGAAACCCACCAAGGTATTCATAGACCATAACCCACTTCTTTCTTTCCAAGATGTACAATAACAATCAGGAACTTATCCGGTGGGCTCCTATTGTCCAGGATTATAACCTAAGGATCTGCCATAAGGGGTCAGATTAGCTGACTCGTCACATGCTCCATGACAGTGGTTCCCAACCTTTTTAGACTTGTGTACCCCCGGAGCCATTTTGTCATATCATTAGTACCCCTTC
>NW_013975836.1:0-237 GCF_001266775.1 Austrofundulus limnaeus | reverse complement strand
CAGTATGTCTTCAGATGGTTTATTATTTTCACGGTCAGATATGTAATGAATGATAGTTTTAATGTTAGGGTCAAGCAACTGTCCTCGAATGATTTCATCTTCTGGGATCTTGAATGGAGAACAGCTAATGTTTTTAGCTAGTGTGTCTACTTTTGCAGTTGATGTAGCGTTGCAGCTTCAAGGTGTGATGTGGTATCACGCATTGTGGATGAGACACGTTTACTCTTTAACTTTACC
>NW_013975835.1:0-237 GCF_001266775.1 Austrofundulus limnaeus | reverse complement strand
CTATGGGAACATGCTCATTTCTGCACAAAACGCAATGACATCACGATAACTGCACAACAGAAGTTACTCAGCGGAGGAAAGTGACAAAGAGTCGAGAGCTGCAGGAAGAGAATAATTGTTTTCCTGAGGTCAAAAAGAGAGTATATAAAGATAAACTTCCTTCTAATCAAATCTGGGACAACAACCTCCAGTTTCCTTCTCTGCTCACTGTTACACTCCAGTTGGAGGAAATAAAGG
>NW_013975834.1:0-237 GCF_001266775.1 Austrofundulus limnaeus | reverse complement strand
CTGGAACAGGTTGGACCTGTCAGGACACACACCTGAGGGTGACCTGATACCTGAAACAGGTTGGATCCGTCAGGAGACACCTGAGGGTGACCTGATACCTGAAACAGGTTGGATCCGTCAGGACAGACCTGAGGGTGACCTGATACCTGGAACAGGTTGGATCTGTCAGGACACACCTGAGGGTGACCTGATACCTGGAACAGGTTGGATCTGTCAGGACACACACCTGAGGGTGAC
>NW_013975833.1:0-237 GCF_001266775.1 Austrofundulus limnaeus | reverse complement strand
TCTTCTTCTTTCTACTCCAATCTGCTTGTGTGTGAATAGCAGCATGTGTGGCCAAGCTCTGAAGGCTGCTATACTTGCATTATTGCTCAGAGATGAAAATGAGACAGTGACGTTTTAGTTTGTGTTTATAGCTACACCTGGTTGCTGATCTGAGCTGTTAGCATGATTCACCTGTCCTTCCCGGCAGATCTCAGCCATTCTCACCCAAGTGCCTGTCTCTGCAGGCTGCTGACTGAC
>NW_013975832.1:0-237 GCF_001266775.1 Austrofundulus limnaeus | reverse complement strand
GACTGAAAGGGAACACGATGGTGAAAGCAAAATAATGGTCATCATGGAAAACATAACTCTTTCTTTCTCCTGGATGAATCATAATTCTTAGACAGAATTTTGTTTCATACTTTAGCCCTGACTGGGGCTCTGAGCTTTAGAGATCTATGCCACTGGATTCATAATTAGAAACTTAAAGCCTATTCTACATTTTGTTTTATTTTAGCAAATATATTTTATATCATATTTGCAAACAAT
>NW_013975831.1:0-237 GCF_001266775.1 Austrofundulus limnaeus | reverse complement strand
TTACTGGTTGTTTACTGGATGTTTACTGGTTGTTTACTGGATGTTTATTGGTTGTTTACAGGATGTTTACTGGATGTTTACTGGATGTTTATTGGTTGTTTACAGGATGTTTACAGGATGTTTACTGGTTGTTTACTGGATGTTTACTGGTTGTTTACTGGATGTTTATTGGTTGTTTACAGGATGTTTACTGGTTGTTTACTGGATGTTTACTGGATGTTAACAGGATGTTTACTG
>NW_013975830.1:0-237 GCF_001266775.1 Austrofundulus limnaeus | reverse complement strand
AAAGTTATAATTATGAGATACAAAGTCATAATTTTGATTTTAAAAGTCATAATTGTGAGATACAAAGTCATAATTTAGAGATACAAAGTCATAATTTTGAGATACAAAGTCATAATTATGAGATACAAAAGTCATAATTATGAGATACAAAGTCATAAGTATGAGATACAAAGTCATAAGTATGAGATTCAAAGTCATAATTGTGAGATTCAAAGTCATAATTATGAGATTCAAAGT
>NW_013975829.1:0-237 GCF_001266775.1 Austrofundulus limnaeus | reverse complement strand
AACCTAAAACTGATAAATGAATCAAATTAGGGCTTGAGAGGATTGTTTCATGCCTAGACTTAGGCAATTAAAATATTTACTGTAATTTGAAATAATAATACCAATCAATATATTTTATGAAAAACTTTTATTTCTGTAAATATCTGAGCAATTTGTTTTTGTAGGACCAGAAAGTACTGATAAACAGCATATTTTATAAATTTGGATTAGTTAATTTACAGTACACTTGACAATAGA
>NW_013975828.1:0-237 GCF_001266775.1 Austrofundulus limnaeus | reverse complement strand
TTGTAACATGAATGTTCAGCTGATTGTAACATGAATGTTCAGCTGATTGTAACATGAATGTTCGGCTGATTGTAACATGAGGGTTCAGCTGATTGTAACATGAATGTTCAGCTGATTGTAACATGAAGGTTCAGCTGATTGTAACATGAGGATTCAGCTGATTGTAACATGAATGTTCGGCTGATTGTAACATGAATGTTCAGCTGATTGTAACATGAAGGTTCAGCTGATTGTAAC
>NW_013975827.1:0-237 GCF_001266775.1 Austrofundulus limnaeus | reverse complement strand
GACAGAGAGGGATGAGCTGCTTCATATCTGCTCCTGTTGGAGGGTTTGATAGATGGACCCGTCTGGACCCAACTGGACCCAACTTAGTCCTCAGCTCCGGCACAGTCTGGGTGAACTTCATCTACCCTCTTTATTGACAGCTTTGACCTTTGAAATGTTTTAAGTACCTGTCCTGTCCTGTGGCGCTCGTCTTCTTTGGTTGGTTTCTGATGGTCCAGAAGCTGACCACATCTGATG
>NW_013975826.1:0-237 GCF_001266775.1 Austrofundulus limnaeus | reverse complement strand
CTACACCCTCCTGTTTACTGAGCTGCTGCCCCTCTACACCCTCCTGTTCACTGAGCTGCTGCCCCTCTACACCCTCCTGTTCACTGAGCTGCTGCCCCTCTACACCCTCCTGTTCACTGAGCTGCTCCTCCTCTACACCCTCCTGTTCACTGAGCTGCTGCTCCTCTACACCCTCCTGTTCACTGAGCTGCTGCTCCTCTACACCCTCCTGTTTACTGAGCTGCTGCCCCTCTACAC
>NW_013975825.1:0-237 GCF_001266775.1 Austrofundulus limnaeus | reverse complement strand
GGAAACAGCAGTAGAGGAGGTGAAAACCTGCCACGTGCGAATCGACAGCTTCCCTCCTTGAAGTTGCTGCCGAAGGCGCCCGAGCACATTCCTTCTTTTTAAGTTTCATCAGGTTGAGTCTTAAAACCGTATTGTTGCTCTGCCGCGTGACAAAAACAAAATGAGTGCGAGCGTCCTCCCGCCTTCGTATAACCTCACTCCCCTGCCGTGTGATGACATCCCACGTACGACTGTTTT
>NW_013975824.1:0-237 GCF_001266775.1 Austrofundulus limnaeus | reverse complement strand
TAAGTTAACAATTCTGCATTTATTCAAAGTTTGTTGGTAACAGGATCGGAAAAAATTGAGAAACGCAAAAAAGGTATAAAATATCTGAACTTGTGTTTATGTGGCTCCAACAGAATGCATGACCCCCTAAAACCCTGGCGTATGGGAAGGTGGAACTCTTTTTTTAAGAGTACGCTTAAGACACATTTTTTAAACTGTATTTCTTGAACTTTATCTTTTCTGCTCACTGTACACTTT
>NW_013975823.1:0-237 GCF_001266775.1 Austrofundulus limnaeus | reverse complement strand
TGACGGTGGCAGCGTGGGGGTGAAACGTGGAAGAAAAAAAAGAGGGGAGGAAGGCTCTTCTCCTTCTGCAGCCCTGAGTGCATAATCCATCACTTCTGAGACAACTAAAGAGGGTTTTCTAGACAGCTTTGTTGCAGTGAAACACCACCAGGAACTTGGGCTGTATGTGTGTGAAGCTTGATTCAACAAAGATTGATCCTCGCGCGCAAAACGCAACAACAGTCCTCTGGAAGACGT
>NW_013975822.1:0-237 GCF_001266775.1 Austrofundulus limnaeus | reverse complement strand
CAATGGATCAGTGTTATTTTTCACAGGGCTTAAAATCAAGTCTTTTCCCAGCTTTGGCTGTTGTTTTTGTTTGTGTAATTTTCTTGTTTTACGTTTTTACTCGTTTTATCATTTACTGCGTGTTTAGTATCAGATTTTTGCTGAGTAAGTGAGTTTCCTGGTTGGATTGAAAGGCACTAAAAGTACAGACCATTTACCGTTAGACTCATGACTATAAGGCTTCTAAGAGTAGTCTTC
>NW_013975821.1:0-237 GCF_001266775.1 Austrofundulus limnaeus | reverse complement strand
TGGGGGGGACACACACACTAAGGTGAGAAGTGAGTTTAGGTTACTTTTAGGGTCAGAATAACTTTTGAGGTTAATTTTAGGATAAATTATCAGGGTTATGCTATAAAATTAGAGTTAGATTATTTCCCACACGTCTCTCTACATTCTCCTGCAGCCGACGTTTAACTAATCCTAAATCTGAGCTTTAATCTGAGCTTTAATCTGAGCTTTAATCTGAGCTTTAATCTGAGCTGATCT
>NW_013975820.1:0-237 GCF_001266775.1 Austrofundulus limnaeus | reverse complement strand
ATCTGAAGGAGATTTATTTAGTTTTGTTTGTAACAAAGTACTTGTGTGGTAGACTCAATTTTTTTTCCAGCTAACATTACCAACAAATTGACTCCAGTAAGAAATGATGTGAGGCTTTGTGGCAATCTCATTCTGATAAAGTAAACGTATCGCTTTGTTGTTTTTACACGAAGAGGAAAAACACAACTTTCCGCAGGGGGTGTCACTAAGCTTTGGTAGAGAAACCAAACTTTGGTT
>NW_013975819.1:0-237 GCF_001266775.1 Austrofundulus limnaeus | reverse complement strand
GATCTGTGGGAGGATATGAAATCAGTTAAACACAAAGAAGAGAGTCTTTATGAAGAAGAAAATTACTACGAGTTTAAAGAAGCTTTCAATGTCCTGTTAAAAAGATATCAGAAAATCCGTAGGAAAACAGAAATGAAAAAGGGTGAATTTATTAAATTGGCGTGTGAGATAGACGATAATGATGAGGCCCTGTTATCACAAAAATATAAATTAAAACAATTACAGCTGGATGAAAGG
>NW_013975818.1:0-237 GCF_001266775.1 Austrofundulus limnaeus | reverse complement strand
TTGTACTATCATGTTTGTACAAAATAAGTATATTGTACAAACATGGTAGTATTTAGAAATGTATTTTCCTCCATGAAAAATATGCTCTTTGGAAAATGAGGAACTACCCATTTAAATTAATTTATTTCAAAAAGCAGTTGTGAAAAGTTATTATATAAGTATCATCTAAAGTCAGTGTAAGCACACGTGTTTAAAAAAGTGGTTATGAGGTCACAAAACGGCATTTCCTACAGCCCA
>NW_013975817.1:0-237 GCF_001266775.1 Austrofundulus limnaeus | reverse complement strand
TGTTCTGGTTCTGGTGTTTCAGAACGTCTCTGTCCTCTCTGATCCGATCAGGTTCTGTCTGAGAGATGAAAGGTCTCAGTCTCCTACACATGTCCCCACACTCTGTCAGAGTCACCTTCTAAATTGATCTTGAAGACTTTGTGGACCCTGGAGGCCCCGGGGCCCGGGCTCCTGTCTCTGCAGGTGTCTCTGGGCCCCGGGCTCCTGTCTCTGCAGGTGTCTCTGGGCCCCGGGCTC
>NW_013975816.1:0-237 GCF_001266775.1 Austrofundulus limnaeus | reverse complement strand
ATTAGCATCTCATTACATCCCACTGAGGAGCATGGGCTTCAGGTCCACTCTACAGACCCGGTCCGGCCCGGTTGCACAGTGGCTCTGGGTTGGATCGGTTCTGGTTGATGTCATTGGTTTGGATCTCAGAACCAAGAAACTGTTTAAAAATGATCACATTTACACAAAAACTGTCAGAAATAATGCTCAGTTTTTATGAGTGTTTGTTGTTTCATAAAGCTGTCAGCAAATCAATAA
>NW_013975815.1:0-237 GCF_001266775.1 Austrofundulus limnaeus | reverse complement strand
GTCATAAATTGTGACTATGAAGGCACACTCACAAAATAAATTAATCCTATCAAGACTGAAAATATTGAGTGGATTTATTCAACTTGGGTCAGTAGAGTTCAGATGAAGCTTCTGAGGCAACAATAAATGCAGAATAGGATAGCTACCAACATATGAAAGAGAATAACTTTCATTTTTGATTGTGGACTGCACTTAACCTTATTACACGTGGTCCTTGGACATGAATTACATTTATTT
>NW_013975814.1:0-237 GCF_001266775.1 Austrofundulus limnaeus | reverse complement strand
GTTCAAAGCATTACTTTACTGTTTATGGTGTCCATTTGTGGCAGTGTTACAGCACCACCTACAGGTCGGTGTGGTTAATTCAGAGGTTCAGTTGTTTTATAAACTCAGTGTTGACATAAAATCACAGTAACTGTTTCTATGATCAACAGTAGTTACATGTTGCTGTCATGTGTGTACGATTCAAAAAAGTTTAGAGTGAATTTAATTGTGGTTGGATGAGACGTATAAATACACCAT
>NW_013975813.1:0-237 GCF_001266775.1 Austrofundulus limnaeus | reverse complement strand
GTCCGGTACGAGCTGATTTTAAAGTCTTGCTGCTCACCTACAAGCAGGGCCAGATTAACACTTTGCTGTACTCTGGGCAAGGGTCCCATCAGCAGGACCCTAAATTCACCATAGTCTAGCAAAATACAGAATAAAATAGAAGCACTCGGAGAGCACAAACCTCCATCAAGGCCAATTTCCCCTTTCCTTCAACAGTGAAGAATCATTCAAAAAATTCCTGAATCTGGATTGTGACAG
>NW_013975812.1:0-237 GCF_001266775.1 Austrofundulus limnaeus | reverse complement strand
CCTGTGAGCAATACTGTGGACAATACTATGTCAGACACTTCCTTATCCGCTGATAATAAGATTAATATTCATGACCAAATGTTAAATCAACTTTTTCAATCTCAATCAGAAACTCAGGCTACGCTTAATCAGATTTCTCAAGGTCTTTTTGCCCTGAATGATCGTTTGCAAGCTATTGCTCCAGCTCCCGTAACTCCACCTCCTGCACCAGTGGCACCCGTTCCCACTTACACACCC
>NW_013975811.1:0-237 GCF_001266775.1 Austrofundulus limnaeus | reverse complement strand
TGTTGAGTGGTTCATGTGATGTTTTGCTAATGGACAAATAACTGAAAACACCATAGAGATGATGATATTTCAAAGGTTTTCATAGTGAAGCACTCAATGTATATGTCTAGCTATAGAAGGTTTGTAATCATTGTTTGTCTACATTATGCAATAACTGTGCTTTTATGGGAGAGGTTATGAACAATACATATCTTACCTGTTGTAGATAGCTTTTTGACAAACTGAAGTAGTCAGTTC
>NW_013975810.1:0-237 GCF_001266775.1 Austrofundulus limnaeus | reverse complement strand
TGAACGTAGCCTTTGTTTTGCTGCCAGTTTTGGTCAGAGAAGTGTTGTAACGAAATGCTTCACCTTGATGAGTTTCTCCTGCTGAAATAAAGAAAAATAAACAACTTTTGGAGCTTTTTTCCTCTTTAAAGTAATGTTAAAATATGAGAGTAATTCTGCACAGGAGGTGGTCTGTGTGTCTGTTTGTGTGTGTGTTTGCGCGCTGAACAGGAAAGATGTTGCACTGAAATGCATTTC
>NW_013975809.1:0-237 GCF_001266775.1 Austrofundulus limnaeus | reverse complement strand
CTTTGTGTGTCTGTGTCACTTGGTTGTTTTCATGTCATAAAAAGCAGAAAGAAGCATCTTTGTGTGTGTGGCCTGTTTCCAGGGATTCATTTGTCTCGGCTTCATCTCCTCCCTGTTGCCCCCTCACATGCCCCTGAGGTCCAATACTATCAACGTCGGGTTCTTTTCCTCCCACTCTGATGGAGAAAAATAACAATAAAAATCTCTGATGTTAAAAATCCTCCTCGGGTTTTGAAC
>NW_013975808.1:0-237 GCF_001266775.1 Austrofundulus limnaeus | reverse complement strand
CGCAGAGGACAAGCATATAAGTTCAGTCCCGTGGTCTTTTGTTCTCAGGTTAGTCTCTTTTTTACAGTAAAAGATGTGGATGATGAAGGCTGAAATAAAACTTGTCCAATGAGTGGCATACAGTGGCTACATGTATCAATCAGACAAGTCTGTCTTTATGTGTTTGTGGATCAATGGTCAATTTGTAAAGGCTGGAACTGGGAATAACAAAATACAGATGGTTGTAAATCATAATAA
>NW_013975807.1:0-237 GCF_001266775.1 Austrofundulus limnaeus | reverse complement strand
TTAGCTTCATTTAGGATTAACAATCAGAGTGTGATCATTCTCGGCTACTCCACAACAAATTAATCTCAATAAGTCTTAAAATAGCCCAGTTATTTTTAAAGTTAGCTGTAGTGGAATGTTTGATTAGCATTTTGAATTTAGTTTTTGCTACTTCTACACTCATCTGCAGCTTTGTGTGTCTAAAAATAACACCTAGCTTTCAGCAGGTTTTTAACTTTGATCAGTGTTTTGTAGAAT
>NW_013975806.1:0-237 GCF_001266775.1 Austrofundulus limnaeus | reverse complement strand
TCCATTTATCATGTGTGTACATGAGCAATAATGAATTTTCATCAGCACAATTAGCGAGGGGATTGGGGGGGTTATGACCCCCACAACGATCCAGTCAATATAGCCCTCCTAATAAAATGACATGATTTTCTGTAACACAGTAGAAATGATCTGCTTCAGTCCACAGCTGCAGCTCTCTTGTTGTCTTCAGGAAACTTTGACCTGATTTTAAAATGTACAATGTTATATATGTACTGC
>NW_013975805.1:0-237 GCF_001266775.1 Austrofundulus limnaeus | reverse complement strand
CTCTCACACTCACATACAGAATGCAGCTGCAGTAGGAAAGAAATCTGCCATTTGCAGCAGCAGCAGACGTGGTGACGGAGGTAGATTGGCTTGGCTTTTTACTTATGACGACAAGTCAGTTTGACTGGCAGCTGTAGTAACAGCAGGCTAGCTACTGCTAACAACATAATTTCACTACTTTTCCGGTTAGCCTCACGGGGCAGTGATAAAACTGATCTGTGATCCACAGATATCAAT
>NW_013975804.1:0-237 GCF_001266775.1 Austrofundulus limnaeus | reverse complement strand
GTGCTGCCTGATTACAGGGATTTTATCATCAGGGACGATAATAAAAGTTTCAGTCTTGTTTGCATTTCTGTACAGATCTGTGCAAATTCATAAACACCAAAGTTCCTGACAAACCCTTGTTGCTTAAGACTGGGGAGGGAGATGAAGCTTGCTGGGGGCAGAGACTTTTCCCACTCCGCTATAAATTGAAAATTGCTTTCTTGTGTTGGCACTAGCTCTAGGGTAGTGTGTGTATGA
>NW_013975803.1:0-237 GCF_001266775.1 Austrofundulus limnaeus | reverse complement strand
GTCTCCTGTTTACCAACCAGACCCTCCTGAGGGTCTCATGTTTACCAACCAGACCATCCTGAGGGTCTCCTGTTTACCAACCAGACCATCCTGAGGGTCTCATGTTTACCAACCAGACCATCCTGAGGGTCTCATGTTTACCAACCAGACCATCCTGAGGGTCTCATGTTTACCAACCAGACCCTCCTGAGAGTCTCCTGTTTACCAACTAGACCATCCTGAGGGTCTCCTGTCAGA
>NW_013975802.1:0-237 GCF_001266775.1 Austrofundulus limnaeus | reverse complement strand
AGTATTTGTACTTAGTTACTTTACAACTCTGCTTTTGGTTAAAAACAAACTTATCTTTACTTCAGTTTTCAGCCATTGCAAACAAAAAGAAAAGGCTTGCTGTTGACCTGTTCATGCCCATAAAAGGACGTCCTCAAGGTGGAAGTGGGCGGGGTTAGAGTTGCATATGCTGCAATGAGAGGGGAGATAAGAGAAAGGCACCTGAAGCCGTGCCTTCTGGTATTTGGCTGGTTGCCT
>NW_013975801.1:0-237 GCF_001266775.1 Austrofundulus limnaeus | reverse complement strand
GGTTTTATAAAAGCTTCTGCCCTGTGACAGTCAGACTGATGGCAAACCTGAACGATGTACAAATTACATACATACTAGAGATCGACCGATACAGGTTTTTGAAGGCCGATACCGATTTTTTTTTACATCAGTCTAAACGATACACCGACACATGCAGCCGATTTATTGGGCCGATTCTTGAAGCTGGCACTGCCTTTTCTTCCTACATTAACATGATAAAACTAAGAATAACAAATG
>NW_013975800.1:0-237 GCF_001266775.1 Austrofundulus limnaeus | reverse complement strand
TGTTTGGTTCGACATCACCTGGTACACATCCTCCTCTTTAAGATCGGCAAACAACAGCTTGTTTTGTCACGTATTCCTGATTTATTCATCTATAGCTAAACATAGGAAGCCAACTGCTCATCTTCATATTGAAAAGAAAAAGGACTGCAAACAGAAACTTCCCTCTTCTTCTGTTGCCCGAAGAAACTCAAACAAAAGAAACACTCAACCAGCAGAGCTCAGTTCTTACTGCACAAC
>NW_013975799.1:0-237 GCF_001266775.1 Austrofundulus limnaeus | reverse complement strand
AGTGCAGCAGATTAAAGGGATGTTCTGCTCATTTTGAAGTGGGGTTCTTTATAAAAACAGCAGTGAACTCTGTTTAATGCTGATGAGTGAATGGCTAGTCCTTCAGCTCATTCCACTGCTCGTCCATATTTACACCACCGTCACTTGTTTGTTACACATTAGTTTTACAAATCATTCTCAGCACAAACAGCAGCAGTTAGCTGTAGCACTTCCAGCAGTAATTACGTATATATATAT
>NW_013975798.1:0-237 GCF_001266775.1 Austrofundulus limnaeus | reverse complement strand
ATCTGACAGATACAGTGGACCAGATAAAAGAGAGTTGTGAAGTACAGATGCTTCTTCTAAGAGAAATGCATCAGACAGGCCAACATCAACAGGTTTTGCTAATGGGAGCAGAGGGTCCGAATTATAATCAGCCTGAAAACCTTCTGGGTTACCGGTATTCACCTGGTAGAGTAAGACGACAGAGATTAGGTCGTAAAGGTAGAGTTCGGCACAAGACGAACGCGTGTTTTGTGTGTG
>NW_013975797.1:0-237 GCF_001266775.1 Austrofundulus limnaeus | reverse complement strand
GTCACTGTGTCCTGACAGTATAATATAATTTATGGAAAACAAAGTTCTTCTGGTTCCTACAGGAATTTGCAGAAATGCACCTCTCTGTCTTTTCAGTGTCTACCTGTTCCCACCCCTCACCTGCACAACGTGCTGCAGCTGCTGAAGAAACAACCTGCAGTTACAGGTAAAATGCCTGAGTTCTGAATGCTCCATAGCTGTTTATCTCCCATCATCAGTGGCTCTGCTGTGGTGGGG
>NW_013975796.1:0-238 GCF_001266775.1 Austrofundulus limnaeus | reverse complement strand
TACATGTTCATACTTTACATGCTCAGACTTTTCAGTTGGCCAACATTTCTAAAAATCTTTTTTTTTTCCTTCGGATTGGTCTTAAGTAATATTCTAATTTTCTGAATTTGTGATTTAATTCTGATACTGAATTTGGGATTTTAATTAGTTTTCATTTTTAATCATCAAAACAAAAAGAAATAAACATTTGAATTAAATCAGCCTATGTTTATTGAATGAAAATAATATAGAAGTTTCA
>NW_013975795.1:0-238 GCF_001266775.1 Austrofundulus limnaeus | reverse complement strand
TTTACAAATAAACTTTGATAAACAATAATTAGCTTGTGTTGAAAAAAAAACTGATTTATGTTGAAAGTCTTGTTGTTGATATACTATACTTAAAGTGGCCCCTGCTTTTTGTTTTTTACAATCTAACATGAAGGAGGATGGAGAGGACCATACAGAGCAAACCATGGAGGTCCTTGTGATCCGTCATCCTATGGCTGAGGAGGATCCAGCAGAAGTATCTGTTCTGATGGAGGGAAAC
>NW_013975794.1:0-238 GCF_001266775.1 Austrofundulus limnaeus | reverse complement strand
CAAGCCCTGGCACCACCTTCTGCCAAAGCTCCATCAGTCTAATGGTCTATGTCATGGTCTTTCATGTGGGAGATCAGGGTTCGAAACCCTGCTAACGCAACTTTAACAAAAAATCTATTCCAACTTCATATTGTCACTCAATTACTTTAATGAAAAACACCTGCTAACGTGATAGGCTCAAGCTGGTTTTGAAAACTTCTTTGAACTTGGTTAAAGCTTATTCTGCAAGTCCAATGCT
>NW_013975793.1:0-238 GCF_001266775.1 Austrofundulus limnaeus | reverse complement strand
ACACCTATCAGAAATTATTAATTAAAGGAGGAAAATGCTACAAATCAGAACCTTCGTGTGAAAAATGGCAATTACAAGTTTTTGGCCCCGTTTTGTGCAACGCAAGCTTTATAAATGGTACTAAGTGAGCTCTGGCTCCAGTTTAGCTCTAAAACCTGTTTGGTTATAAAACAACTATTACCTGAACAGTCCAACAAGAGATGTATGTGTGAATATAAAGCTGCAGTTCTCCTTTAAT
>NW_013975792.1:0-238 GCF_001266775.1 Austrofundulus limnaeus | reverse complement strand
TACATACTCTTGGAAATTTGAGAAATTTACCTGTCATAAAATGCATTCTTAAAATGTAAAATATTTGTTACTGTTGGAACAAATGGAGGGAAGTACCGGTAAGTCTTTTCTTGTTGAACCGATGTGGAACAGAAAAGATGCAGAGTAAATACAAAGAAAACAGGAAATTTAAGTAAATCACAGTAAAAATATTACAATGAATTTGAACACCAAAATACCCTGACTCGTTTAACAAAGG
>NW_013975791.1:0-238 GCF_001266775.1 Austrofundulus limnaeus | reverse complement strand
AATAAATGAGATATTTCCCCCTCAGCGGCAGCAGCCACGTGATGAGCAGCGGTCAGAGTTTGTGTCTGGGTTTGAAGGAGCTCCCTCTCCCTGCTCTACAAGAAGGGGAAAAGTCTCTTTTTGAGGATGTAAAGAACGGTGGCGAAGAAAAGAGCCAACGCCAGGAAGATGAGCAGCTTATCAGTGAGCTCCCTGCGGTTGTACTTGGTGATCAGTTTCCTCCCGAGCTGAATGGTCC
>NW_013975790.1:0-238 GCF_001266775.1 Austrofundulus limnaeus | reverse complement strand
GGTCCTCACTCAGTCCAGGTCCAAGGACAGACTCTCACTCTGATCTACGTCAAGTGGGACCGGATCCCCGGCAGGACCTCGAGAGCCTCCACCACGAGATCGTGTTTCTCAACCAGAAGGCTGTTGCCACAGCAACGCAAAGACCAGATCGCCTTTCCCTTCAGGACTCGGGTGGTCCGAGACAGCCGGACTCAGTGGACCTCACAGAGACCGGCAACGAGGGTGAGCAGCCCAGACC
>NW_013975789.1:0-238 GCF_001266775.1 Austrofundulus limnaeus | reverse complement strand
GTTTTTAGACCTGGATGTTTGGATCTGTGCTGTCAGAGGACAGCTCTTATTCTGAAGCAACAGGACTTCAGGCCTATGTGTGTGAGGTCATTAAACCATCACAGATCTCATCCTCATGACTCCGTTCACCAACAAATCACAGCTCAGCAAGACTCAACCTGAAACCAGAATCATTTCTGTCTTTTTTAGTAACATCAAGTCTTTTCAAAGGTTAAATCTGCCTCGTAGCATCTGAATG
>NW_013975788.1:0-238 GCF_001266775.1 Austrofundulus limnaeus | reverse complement strand
CACACACACACACACTCACAAAGACGCTCAAGAAAAAAAAGGCTGTTGCATTTGCCAACAAAGAGTAGTGTGTTGCTGACTTCAGTGGCACAGCACTCAGCATCAAAAGGAACTAATAATCCTCTTCAAGATCCTTTTCTTTCACCAGTGTGTTTTCAAACCCTTCACTCATGTTTTTGTGTGAAAATAACAGAGTGAATACTTAACCATTCAGCTCTCATTCAGGTTAGTAAAGGCC
>NW_013975787.1:0-238 GCF_001266775.1 Austrofundulus limnaeus | reverse complement strand
AGGCAACTGGACCAGAGACCCATGACTGCCGCTACAAACTACCCGAGGACCCACATGCAGCCACCAAAAGACATCCCCCAGAACCACCAAAGCCCTCCCCAGAGCGAAAACAGCGTCAACCCCGCTCCGGAACCCCCGGCGGCCGGCCAGCCCCCAAGAACCCCCCAGAACCCAATACAACCCCACCAGCCTCAATGCCCCAAGAGGTCCGATCCCAAACCCACCACCCTCACCATGT
>NW_013975786.1:0-238 GCF_001266775.1 Austrofundulus limnaeus | reverse complement strand
GTTTTGCCCCCAGTACAGGGGGCTTGGGGCTCAAGAGGCTAATTGGACTTGAGAGTCATCCTCAACATCTACCTTTTTAAAGGGACAGTTCAGGTCATGTCCTGGTCAGTAGTTAGCAACGGTTTGACTAGCCATTAGCCTAGCCTGCACAAAGACTTTTGCCTCTTTCTCCATGTTCTGTGTCTGATGAAGGCTGTTTCTAAACACCAGACTGAGCAGCACTTCAGAGTGTACGCTC
>NW_013975785.1:0-238 GCF_001266775.1 Austrofundulus limnaeus | reverse complement strand
CTTCAGGCAGAGTGGCTTTAAAGGAAGATTTTCTTGGATTGAATCTTTGATTATTGGTTCCTTGGTTGTAATTTTGGCAGGGAGAATTCCCTGAGTAGTGAGCTACCAGACTGGAAGGTTCCGGTGAGGTAAATCTTTACACCTTAGATACAAAAGAGCATAAAGTAAGTTCTTAGATTCTTAGAAAACATTTGTGGTGGCTACTACTCTACCTAAGAGGTTAGATGCATCAGCGTAG
>NW_013975784.1:0-238 GCF_001266775.1 Austrofundulus limnaeus | reverse complement strand
AACAAATAGACTATTCCAAAGGGCATGAACACATATTATATATTTACATCTGCAAAACATTCACTTTTTTAAAGAAGTGTGTAAATAAGTGGATGCTACCCACCCACTTCCAGCTGCTGTGGTGGCCTTGATGGAGTTGATTCGGAGGCGGTTGGCGATGTTCCTCAGCGCCTGAACTGTCTGCTGGTCGGGTTTGTGGTAATCCTCCATGAGGGCAAAATGTCGAGTTATTCAGCAC
>NW_013975783.1:0-238 GCF_001266775.1 Austrofundulus limnaeus | reverse complement strand
GATATATCAATCCATCCATATTTTTAATAACTATTTTGTTCTGTTTGGGGTTGTGGGTGGAAAAATGCAGAAAGCTTGTACATTCAGCAAACAAAACACAAAAAGTAAACATTGAAAAATGAGACAAATTGGTTTCCTAAATGTTGACGCACAAGTTCCATGATTTGTGGCTCCTAACATTGTTGTCTTTCGCTCACACACATGCACCCACCTAAGACACACATTCACACATATATTG
>NW_013975782.1:0-238 GCF_001266775.1 Austrofundulus limnaeus | reverse complement strand
CTGCTAGCTCTTGCTAGCATTAGCTTTGTATGGCTATTTCAATCACATACAGTATGAGGTTTTAAAACAAATCTCCTTAATTTGTAAGAGTAAGTTATCCAATCTTTAAGATGTTAGAAACACATTCCTACTAAATTATTACATCTTATCATTACCACTCTGACTTTTTCATAGAGTGTTAAGTTGTTGGTCCTCCAGAAACCTAATGAACAGCCTGCAGTGTGATAAAGGAGTGGGT
>NW_013975781.1:0-238 GCF_001266775.1 Austrofundulus limnaeus | reverse complement strand
GATGAGAAAACAGCTACTTCAAATGGGGCTAAAGTCAAAGCAGATTGCTGCCTCTAAAACACCTCCAAACTATAATCTTCATAGCTGTTCAATATTTTATAAATCTCCACATTGCCAGGCATTTCCCAATACATGGTTATTCCTGCATGAACGTTATGATATTTTTGGGTGAAAGTGTCTCAGATTTCACTGGTTGGGCTACAGTAAACAACTTTCAATATGTACACACTCAAATGGG
>NW_013975780.1:0-238 GCF_001266775.1 Austrofundulus limnaeus | reverse complement strand
TGGCCGTCTGAGGGGCATGTGTAGTCTAAAAGTCTTTTAATCATGAAATGTTCAGTTTGAAATGTTTTAAATGACATATGCCCGTGGGTCAGCCTCTTCACTACTTAGATAGTTTACAAAATTTATGCAGATTAAAAGAATTTAAAAAAACTCTTATAGGACTGAAGATTGGCATGATGTTCTGAAACATTGCCAGCAGATAGAGGGCGTCATAAAACAGAACGGGGGACAGGAAGAT
>NW_013975779.1:0-238 GCF_001266775.1 Austrofundulus limnaeus | reverse complement strand
GTACAACGTCTTGGAGTTCGGATTGCACGCAAAGTCCAACAAAATCTCCAAGTTGGGAAAGTGTTGTCGCTCAAACTTTAGCTTGCGCTTAGTGTAATCGTCTTGTGCTCTGATGGTGTAATAAGGGTAATATTCGTCGTCGTTGCGCTTAAGCAAAACGAATCGTTCTTGTTTGGCCTTGTTTTCGGGAAGCGGTGCTCGGTCTTCGACCGCAATATTAAGTTTGGTCTTGACTTGT
>NW_013975778.1:0-238 GCF_001266775.1 Austrofundulus limnaeus | reverse complement strand
CCTCAGACGCGGCCGAGTCCACCGCCGTCCTCCAGAGCTGCGCCTCCGACGCAGCCGGGTCATGGCCGTCCTCCAGAGCTCCGCCTTTGCCGCGGCCGAGTCCACGGCCGTCCGCCAGAGCTCCGCCTTTGCCAAGTCCACGGCCGTCCGCCAGAGCTCTGCCTTCGCTACGGCCGAGTCCACGGCCGTCCGCCAGAGCTTTTTGGACTCTTCAGATACGCCTAGGGCCATCTTAGTG
>NW_013975777.1:0-238 GCF_001266775.1 Austrofundulus limnaeus | reverse complement strand
TGACTCTCAGCTTCCTCCACATCTTTAACAAAAAGACTGTTTTAGAGCTCTCAAGCCTCACACAATGAGGGTGAGACACAAACATTTTCCTGTCTTCACACGTCACACACAACATTCCTCACACTGAAGAACACAACCAGGAGTGGCCTGTGGTCAACTGAGGGAAATGAGAAAAGGTCCACGAGTTTTTCACAATGTTTTATTTGTTTTTATTCCTCAGAGTTGAGTTAACTCCTAT
>NW_013975776.1:0-238 GCF_001266775.1 Austrofundulus limnaeus | reverse complement strand
TATCAATTAAGTCTGGAAATCTCCACCTGGCTCTCTCTCACACACACAGAATAAGCTGGCACATAGCGCCTCTCTCAACAGGAAGTTGAGGAGAGCATGCCTTATTTGAGCGCGCTCGTGTGTCCGTGCGAGTGGCACTTTCGTCCATGAGGTTAACCTTGATATGAGGCCCTGTCAGGCCAGATAATGTCAATCAATGACAAGCCCTCATAGATAAACCCTAATGTGAAGCCTAAAA
>NW_013975775.1:0-238 GCF_001266775.1 Austrofundulus limnaeus | reverse complement strand
ACCCCGGAATGTGCAGCAGTGTGTGTGTGCACGCGCTCCTGTTTGTGTTTCAGTGATACCACAGCTGGAATGTGGCTGTCTTGTGCCTGAGTGCGTGTCTGTGTGTGTTTTGTTGTCAGGCAGCAGCAACAAGAAAACCCTGCCCGCGTTATTTTGCACATCACACAGCTTGATGCCAAGATAAATGTTTCACATTTCATCGTGAAGTTACAACTCACCCCCACCCCCTTCCCTACAC
>NW_013975774.1:0-238 GCF_001266775.1 Austrofundulus limnaeus | reverse complement strand
GACCAGAGGAGGGCAGCACATCCTCATCTGTATGTTTCTAATATAATCCAACTTGAAAAGTATCAAATGAGGAATAAAAGTGGTCCATCCCATCATCTGTGAGCTGACAGAATAAGAATCCTCACTTTGATCTGTAATGAAGTCAAAGCAGAATCAGGAAGTATCCTGTAGATGAAACCTCCTCCTTTAAGTTCAACAGGAAGTCACGCATGAGCTGCTGAGCTGCTGAGTTCTCAAC
>NW_013975773.1:0-238 GCF_001266775.1 Austrofundulus limnaeus | reverse complement strand
ACCAATTTGTCCACATTAATAGCCAGGAACAGACCTTAATGCCAGACAACTTACTGTAGAGCAAACTGAGAGGCAGCTGAATGGGCTGTATTATGTGATCTGAAGGCTAAGTGCTGAATCAAATTGTCCCATTGAGACTCATATCTCGCACATTAAATGTGTGAGTCCAGAAGAGAGCATACTCGCTTCAGTGTTCTTACCCATGAGTCTGCAGAGATGAAGACTCTTTTGCCTCTTT
>NW_013975772.1:0-238 GCF_001266775.1 Austrofundulus limnaeus | reverse complement strand
GCATGAGGCGGTAACGCTTCTGGTTGATATGATTGGTCGAATTTTCCACACGAGACGAGTGGGAGACGGACGTGACATAAATTCAAAGCGTAGAAGAAGAAGACGAGGCAAGAACTGGAAGACGACGAAGGAGGTAAGGAATTGAAATGTTTGTAGAACTTTTTTCACTCGTGTCATTTGTTTTACAACGTTAAACGGCTAGCCTTGGATATGTTTTATTAATTAGCTTGAGAAAAAT
>NW_013975771.1:0-238 GCF_001266775.1 Austrofundulus limnaeus | reverse complement strand
TGTGGAGGAACAGGAGCTTTACACTTAAAGGTTGTGGCAGTGCAGTTTGCCCCCCAGCCAGGCCCCCCTCCCCACACACTATAATCAGTTCAGTGTGTGTGATCATGGAGCTCGGTGTGTGATCACTCCAAAACCCTATTGTGAGTGGTGATTGGAAACACCAGGACCTTTATGGTGATTGGAAACACCAGGACCTTTAAGAGTAATGGACAGAAAAAGGTCCGAGTTTCCTAACGCA
>NW_013975770.1:0-238 GCF_001266775.1 Austrofundulus limnaeus | reverse complement strand
CAGACAGGTGAACAGACTGTGAGACAGACAGGTGGACAGACTGTGAGACACAGACAGGTGGAGAGACTGAGACACAGACAGGTGGACAGACTGTGAGACAGACAGGTGGACAGACTGAGACAGAGACAGGTGGAAAGACTGAGACAGACTGAGACAGACTGTGAGACACAGACAGGTGGAGAGACTGTGACAGAGACAGGTGGAAAGACTGAGACAGACTGAGACAGACTGTGAGACA
>NW_013975769.1:0-238 GCF_001266775.1 Austrofundulus limnaeus | reverse complement strand
GGCATTGAGAGGATGCCACGGCGCATTAAGAAGACAAGCGGCGTGTGTGTCTTCGGGTAAATAGGATTGAATTCAGAGGACCTTGAAAGCAGCTTCTCCTGAGCTCCCAGCGAGACGAGACAAACAAATCATACGGAGGCGAGGACGAGGCCGCAGGTGTTTGGCTTTTTTTTTCTTCTTCTTCTTCTTCAACGGGGAGAAGTTTAATCGGAGCACGCTCTTCTTGTTCATACACGCT
>NW_013975768.1:0-238 GCF_001266775.1 Austrofundulus limnaeus | reverse complement strand
ATCTCCCATTTATTTCATAAAACAGTGTTAATGTGACAGTTTTGCTTATTACTGGTGTTCATCTAGAGCTGCCCATCCAAACCATCTGAGTTGGGCAGTGGAGTGCAAATAATTGTGGAGGTGGGGCTATGCAGGGAGATGAGGCCAAACCACATGGAAGCTGATCTGCAGGGGAGGTGGAGAGGGAGGGGGTGTTAATGCAGGCAGCATGCATCTGTGTTGTGATTGTTTGCTCATG
>NW_013975767.1:0-238 GCF_001266775.1 Austrofundulus limnaeus | reverse complement strand
AAATACATACATTTTCAGGCGCAGATTTACTGAAGGCTGAGTGTTTGAGACCAAGTGGCCATCGAGCCATGTAGCTGTGAACTGCGAGCACAGCTTGCAAATCTGTATTCTTGGCTGTGCACATTATTTTGTTGCCCATCTCAGCTCGTTTTGTTTCCACCTTTACAGCAGCCTCAACATTCCTGCTTTTATTTGCTGGAATACCCTTTTGAAGATAAGCAGAATTAGACCAGTTTTC
>NW_013975766.1:0-238 GCF_001266775.1 Austrofundulus limnaeus | reverse complement strand
CATCTAAAGTCTCCTTTAATTAGGAGGAGATAGAAGTCAGTTCTGGTCCAATATGAACAAGTCAAGTCTCTTAGAATCATGTCTGGTCCAATATGAACAAGTCAAATCTCTTAGAATCATGTCTGGTCCAATATGAACAAGTCAAATCTCTTAGAATCAGGTCTGGTCCAACATGAACAAGTCAAGTCTCTTAGAATCAGGTCTGGTCCAATATGAACAAGTCAAGTCTCTTAGAATC
>NW_013975765.1:0-238 GCF_001266775.1 Austrofundulus limnaeus | reverse complement strand
CAAAGAACAGTGAAGGCACAAGTCGTCCAACTCTTCTCCCAGGCAGCATTTAAACAGGCCATATATAGCATGAGAAGTGCACGGTTTGGAGAGTGTGTGCATGCGTGTATGTCCTCTCTAATGCGCTGTTAATTGCCTGACTGTGTTCCTACACACACCTCTACTAATGTTCCACTTGCTATTCAGCCAGCGGCCCGCCTGCCTTCCTCCTGCCTCTCCTTCCTTTTCTTTTCTCCTC
>NW_013975764.1:0-238 GCF_001266775.1 Austrofundulus limnaeus | reverse complement strand
CTTTGGGGTGAACCAACCTTTGCCGTAATGTGTTTCCTTTAAAATTATTCATAGAGTTTAACCATCTAAAATATGTTTTTGCAACGTTTTTAAAAAGATATACATGTAATGTGCTCTTTGTGTGAAGGCCACCCTGAGGATGATCATGACCCCCGACTCTGCTCAGTTATGTGTTCTGATCTTTGCTTTGAAAATATATTGTTTGGTTTCACTGACCACCCACTTACCACAGAAAAAC
>NW_013975763.1:0-238 GCF_001266775.1 Austrofundulus limnaeus | reverse complement strand
CCCTTTAAGATTATAAAGGTTGGCTTAATCCATCACAGATTTCACACAGAAATCCACATCTAAACCCATAACACACATCAAAGTTCAAAACAACACCTTGAGGTGTTTTATGACATTTTACTCTAAGAGCTAAAAACTGTTTTGCTTTTGAGGAGCATTTGGGCATGGTCAGATCAAATTAGATTACTATTCTAATGTTAGTCCTTGATCTGATTAAAATGTTGCTACATTTCAAAGT
>NW_013975762.1:0-238 GCF_001266775.1 Austrofundulus limnaeus | reverse complement strand
CTCACAATATCTTTGTGTTACCTCGCAATATATTTGCGTTACCTCGCAATATTTTTGTGTTACCTCGCAATATCTTTGTGTTACCTCGCAATATCTTTATGTTACCTCGCAATACTTTTGTGTTACCTTGCAATACTTTTGTGTTATCTCACAATATCTTTGTGTTACCTCGCAATATATTTGCGTTACCTTGCAATATCTGTGTTAACTCACAATATATTTGCGTTACCTCACAATA
>NW_013975761.1:0-238 GCF_001266775.1 Austrofundulus limnaeus | reverse complement strand
CTTTAGACATGGAGACTGAATCTGTACACATTAACATTTGTTCAGCTTTTTCACTGATAGTGCAAGTCATTGAGCCAGTGTCAAGCAGGGCTTTCAATGACACTTCATCCTCCACCTTAGCATCTGTATAGAACAGACTGTCAGCTTTATCAAGCCTATTTATGTTCTGGAATAGAACAGTAGTATTAGATGGAAAAGAATTAACACACTCAGAGTAAACGGCCTGTGCATCATCTTC
>NW_013975760.1:0-238 GCF_001266775.1 Austrofundulus limnaeus | reverse complement strand
AGTGTGAACGTAGCCTTAGATGGAGAACTTTTACTAATGGTCTTTTCATAATGTATGTGTATTTTGTTGTTGCTGTAAATTGACGCTGAACAAATAACCTACATTTTACATTATTATCATCAGGTTTCCAAAGAAACCTGTCAGGTTTAGACACTTCCTGTTCCACCGGATGACATCATGTCTATCATTACTGTGAGTGAAAACTACACATTAAACATACATATACATATATATGCAT
>NW_013975759.1:0-238 GCF_001266775.1 Austrofundulus limnaeus | reverse complement strand
ATGGACCTGTTCCTGTCATTTAAAACCTGACCATGTCCTCCACATAAACCTGACCATGTCCCCCACATAAACCTGACCATGTCCCCCACATAAACCTGACCATGTCCTCCACATAAACCTGACCATGTCCTCACATAAACTTGACCATGTCCTCACATAAACCTGACCATGTCCTCCACATAAACCTGACCATGTCCTCCACATAAACCTGACCATGTCCCCTACATAAACCTGACCA
>NW_013975758.1:0-238 GCF_001266775.1 Austrofundulus limnaeus | reverse complement strand
TGTTGGCTGTGAGTCCAAAGAGGAGGACCATCCCCCGGAATATCTTTTATATTTCACATAAAGTCGCTGCCTGACAGCGGATTCTGGATTGTGTCTTCATCTATGTGTTGCCAGAGACAATAACTCCTCCAGGTGTGGTAAAGGGATAGTTCATATATTTTCAGCTGGGGTTTTGTGGAGAGGTAGTGGAAAATGAGTATCTTACCTGTTGTGGCTCTTTGAATGACTGCAGTTTAGA
>NW_013975757.1:0-238 GCF_001266775.1 Austrofundulus limnaeus | reverse complement strand
GGTCAGCAGAGGTCGATTGGTGAGGACAATCTACTGTCATAATTTGTTTAAGGGCCTGCGTCCCATAGCTACTTGGAGGGTTGTTGACATTGCCTGAGTGGGGGTTGGATGCAAACAGTTCATTATTCAGTGAAGTGAAATGGGCTTTTGTTTAGATCAGTCACAGCTGGAAGAGCTTCCAGTGGCACTGCCATAAAAACTGGGTTTAAAAATCGTATTGCAAGCAGCATGGCTGTGA
>NW_013975756.1:0-238 GCF_001266775.1 Austrofundulus limnaeus | reverse complement strand
GTGTGTGTGTGTAGGGGGGTGCGTTTGTTTGTTGAGCAAACCGTGGGAACAGGGAGCGCTCCAGGGTGGCGAGTCAGGGCTTCCAACAATACATACGCAGTTGCTTTTCACCCAAACACCCTCCCTTCCCAGGAGAACCATTACTCTCCTCTTCTTTCCCTCCTTTTTTCCCTCCCTGGTTTGAGTCTGTGGGTCTGTGGGATGACTGCCCCCTCTCTGTGACCGTCCCATCAGCATT
>NW_013975755.1:0-238 GCF_001266775.1 Austrofundulus limnaeus | reverse complement strand
TTAACATAAGTGTTGAACCTCAGGGTCGTGTGTTCAGTCCAAATACTTTTAGAAGTATTCTCACACATTTCCACAGCCATTCTCCTAATAAAGTGAAAAAAAGTTCAACAAACATTTGTATGGATGTTATAGAGTAATGTTCGTCAGTCATGAATTATTATTTTTTATTTTTATCTCAAATATTTTTAAAACATTTTTATTCACAATAAAAGTATGAATATTTAGGTAATGTTATTAG
>NW_013975754.1:0-238 GCF_001266775.1 Austrofundulus limnaeus | reverse complement strand
ACCCAAATCAAGATGGCCGTTATATCTGAGCAAACTTACCAAGAGAAAATATAAAATGCAAACTTGTTGATTTTTACAGATGTTAAAGTAAAATTCAGTGAATGAGAACATACAGTAATAGACAAGAACAATGCATACTTTAAGTGCTAACAAATTACACATAGGTTTGTCATTTCCAAGGATAGGCCAAAGTGTCTACCATGTTGTCATTTCTCATTATAACGTGGTTTTTGGCCAT
>NW_013975753.1:0-238 GCF_001266775.1 Austrofundulus limnaeus | reverse complement strand
AGAACATTAGATAGACTATATAAACTGTAAAATATTAATAATAATTGGATTAATATTATTTTTAATAGTTTTAATGATTTCTACATCGTCTGTCCTTTTTTCTGCTTTGTTGTCAACATGTACAGTAATGGAAATCCAGACTCTTGACCGTTAGCTCCTCCAGCCGACCACACGGTCAGGTGGTTTCTGAGCACTCCAGTTGTTATATATTCCTCCATGTAAACAAATTATTACTTAA
>NW_013975752.1:0-238 GCF_001266775.1 Austrofundulus limnaeus | reverse complement strand
CCTTCGGAGCGGCGCCGAAGATTTCGTTGAAGAGTGTTTTAGCGGAGACCTTTGTTGTTTTATCGAGGTCCAGCAGGCGCGCGTATACGCTCGACGCGAAATCGAGCGTGTCCGACAATTCGGGAAGTCCAAACATTAAGCGTAGCAGGTCCACGTACAGCGCGCCGCGAATTCCGCCCGAATACAACAATTTCGCTGCGCGTTCGACGGGAATCGAAGGGGTCTTCTGAGCGTTCAC
>NW_013975751.1:0-238 GCF_001266775.1 Austrofundulus limnaeus | reverse complement strand
GAGGGATGCTGTCAGGCTAAAGAAGGAGTCCTATCGGGTCTTTTTGACCTGTGGGACTCTGAAAGCAGCCGATAGGTATTGACAGTCCAAGCGGATTGTGGCTCGGATGATCGATGAGGCAAAAACTCGGGCACGGGAGGAGTCAAGAGAGGCCATGGAAAAAGACTTCCATACAGCTTCTGGGCGATTCTGGTCCACCATCGGGTGTCTCAGGGGGGAAAGTGGTTCGCCACCAACA
>NW_013975750.1:0-238 GCF_001266775.1 Austrofundulus limnaeus | reverse complement strand
GTCCAGTCCTTGCTCACTTATATCAGTCCACCTGCGATGTGGCCTTGGTCCGCCAATCTCCTAGTGGATCCTGTTAGTTGGGCACCAAAATTTAACCCATCACAGCTGCATGCCTTTAGAAAAAAATGTTTTTTGGAGGAAACACCTCCCAGTATAAGTCATTTTGGAAAATCTAACTCACTTAATAAAACTCACTTTTACTCAATACTTTTACTTTTAAAGGCACAGTGTGTATGAT
>NW_013975749.1:0-238 GCF_001266775.1 Austrofundulus limnaeus | reverse complement strand
TATACCTACAAATAATTTTTTTTACCCAATTTGTGCTAAGTTTTTGAAACAATATTGTCTACTTTTTCATAGATGGACATACGTTCTATTTTCACGAGAATTGACTCACAGCCACCTTCAGGTAATATAAAACAACACGCAGCAGCCTAGTAGCAATTCAATATTTAAAAAATAAGTATGTCTTAATAATTAATAATATATTTTTGGTTGACAGCTCAAGAAGGAGAGGAGCACAGGG
>NW_013975748.1:0-238 GCF_001266775.1 Austrofundulus limnaeus | reverse complement strand
AGAGACCAACCTTTACCCACATAGAGAGGATGAGTGCCAGATAATGTTAAATATGAACTTAAAATGCATGAATAAGCATGTTAGGTTTAAAACGTCTAGACTTTGTATCAGTTTCTTAGAGGAAACAATGACTTTAAAAGGTTGAAGCCAACAGATTGTTCTCTGATTTTACTCTTTACTAATAGCAGCTCATTCATGATTTCCTAACCTGGGAAAAATTTTCTAAGCTTATTTGGTT
>NW_013975747.1:0-238 GCF_001266775.1 Austrofundulus limnaeus | reverse complement strand
TACACACACTTTACTGAGGTCAGTACACGCACTGTGGTCAGTACACACACTTTACTGTGACAGTACACACACTTTACTGTGACAGTACACACACTTTACTGTGGTCAGTACACACACTTTACTGTGACAGTACACACACTTTACTGAGGTCGGTACACACACTTTACTGTGGTCAGTACACGCACTGTGGTCAGTACACACACTTTACTGTGACAGTACACACACTTTACTGAGGTCG
>NW_013975746.1:0-238 GCF_001266775.1 Austrofundulus limnaeus | reverse complement strand
CAGCCAGCACACTGCAGAACCCCCCACTGACAACAATCAGGCCTTGTCGTTAAAGTCACTCTGCTAATCCTGCAAGGAGAAAGTCCGGATTCAGCCCAAAGCTGGGAGGAGGTGGTGAGGGTGAAGTAGGCACAAGTTCCTCCATCACTCTTTTCTCCATCTGTCTTTTATGTTTTCCTGAGTTCTGTTTTCTTAAAGATGTTTTATGTGCATCTTTAATTTGTCCATAAAACAAAAC
>NW_013975745.1:0-238 GCF_001266775.1 Austrofundulus limnaeus | reverse complement strand
CTTCTGGGTCTTCAAGCTCTCAGTCAGCAGTGATGGATCACTTAAAGAAAAGACTCGAACAGTGAGGTTTATTCTGAATAAACCAAATCAAGAGACTTCGGGCCAATTCAGTGAAGATCTCCCCAGAACTTTCTGGGTTCTTATAACCTTCTGCCACACCTGGATGTGAACAAAGTAGAATCAACCTACAAGTATTCCTTCTATGGTAGAGGAGTTGGTCCTGAGACACACAAACATG
>NW_013975744.1:0-238 GCF_001266775.1 Austrofundulus limnaeus | reverse complement strand
GAACCTCCAGACCTGGTCCCTTCAGGACCTCCAGACCTGATCCCCTCAGAACCTCCAGACATGATCCCCTTAGAACCTGCAGACCTGATCCCCTCAGAAACTCCAGACCTGATCCCCTCAAACCTCCAGACCTGATCCCCTCAGAACCTCCAGACCTGATCCCCTCAGAACCTCCAGACCTGATCCCCTCAAACCTCCAAACCTGATCCCCTCAGAACCTCCAGACCTGATCCCCTCA
>NW_013975743.1:0-238 GCF_001266775.1 Austrofundulus limnaeus | reverse complement strand
CTAGATGAGTGATTGCACCATGAAGCGGAAAACCATGTTTGGGATCCGACCTGTGTTGTGGCTGCAGTAGCACTTTCACTTCCTACTGTCTGGACCCAGACTGCTAGTCATGTGATCTCGCTTTAGAAGAATTTGCAGACACACACTTGTCAGTGTCATCAACCTTTTAATCACCCCTTTACACGAACCAGACACTTCTGTTACATGTATTAGTCCTCCTAAAAAAAGGTTAGGCTAA
>NW_013975742.1:0-238 GCF_001266775.1 Austrofundulus limnaeus | reverse complement strand
CTTTGGTATTAGAATAGTATTGGTCTTGGCTGATATGTATCAGATCAGAAGTGAAAAAATGCAGATCCGTGCTTTCCTCATGAAAATCAGAAACTGTGAACGCTATTTCAAGCTAAAAGAAGACTTGTGTTTATGCTAGATGGTGTGCAATAAAACAATATTTCGGATTGTTGATGCAATGTCATAACTTAAGCCTCTTAAAAAATACTCCTGGGGCAAGTACCTGATTAGTTTGTGC
>NW_013975741.1:0-238 GCF_001266775.1 Austrofundulus limnaeus | reverse complement strand
CGAGCAGTGTCTCAGTGACCAGCTGATCCCCTGCAGCAGCCACCTTCATGTCTGACCCTCATCTTCCTCTCCCTCACTTCCACTTGGAGTCATCCACAATCTGAGAGTCACTTTCTTCTGACACTTGCCTTTAAGTCGTCCTTGGTTCTCTCCCCGTCTGTTCCCTTCATTAAACTCTGATCACTAGAACTAATCATGTGAATGTTCATTCATAGCATTATTTTCATCATTTTCTTAT
>NW_013975740.1:0-238 GCF_001266775.1 Austrofundulus limnaeus | reverse complement strand
GATGAAACCTGTTTATTAAATTAATCATAAATAAAACTCATAATTCTAAATATTGTAATGTAGAAAACTGTACAAGAGAACTTTTCCTCTTGTGTTTCTAAATAAACTTAAGTAAATGTGTGTTTGGTGGATTATTTCTTTGAACAAAGCTTCTTGGCAATAATTCTGAACCAGTTGTAAAGTCCAAAAACCAAAAGCAGCTAATGATGTGAGTCACACAGCAGGGCTGTGCCAGCAC
>NW_013975739.1:0-238 GCF_001266775.1 Austrofundulus limnaeus | reverse complement strand
GAATATGCAGCCCAAAATGGTAATCCAACAGCAGAAAAGAAAATCTGGAGTAAGGGACTGGTGAAAAGCAGATGTTACTCTTACTACAATGAGGAAAATTAGAAAAACAGAAAGCTTGATGTGGAATGAGATTGGTGAACTTATCCGTAACTTGCTGGCTTGTTGGGTTGAGGCTATTCTGTATCCAAAATATTTTCTGTGTTATTGTGTTAAATTATTAGGGGTGCAACAATACATG
>NW_013975738.1:0-238 GCF_001266775.1 Austrofundulus limnaeus | reverse complement strand
AGTCATTGGTGTAAAAGTCCAAGTCAAGTCACAGGTCTCTGAATGGCTTTTCAAGTCTAAAAACATATTATTAAGGATTCAAGTCTTACTCGAGCCCCGACCTCTGACACACACTGTAACATAAACTGTAGCAGTCTCTCTCTCTCTGGTGCAGTTCTGCTTAAAACATGTTTGTGCTTCATTCAGTGACGTTTCTTACGCTGGATAAATGTAGAGAAACTTCATAATAACATAACTC
>NW_013975737.1:0-238 GCF_001266775.1 Austrofundulus limnaeus | reverse complement strand
CATTTTTCTCACCCTTGCTGTTCTTGTATTGCCGCTTTCATTCTCATATCACACATTTTTTTATGTCGAGGCCCTCTTCATAGATTTGGCATCAAGTGCACAGGGTGGGGTTTGATTTTTGGTTTCACAAGGATTTGAACAATCGTCTTTGGAAACACACAGAAATCTGCACGTGTACCAATGGAAGAAAACTTACAAGCCAAACGAGCAGTAATATACACATAGCATTGCCTTGTTT
>NW_013975736.1:0-238 GCF_001266775.1 Austrofundulus limnaeus | reverse complement strand
GTTATTAGACATTTACTTTTGTCGGTACTCTCTAATTTTGTGTTTTAGTATAGTCCTTTAACATCTGATTCATTGCTGTCTCGTTTTTGTTGACACTACTCTCAATGGTTTGATTGAACTCTTCTCTTACTTTTCAGACACCACATGTCATCAATATGCATGCAACCTATTAGATATCCTGCCATTAATGGACTCATTAAAACAGTCTGACTCTGGCCAGATGCAAATGATGAAACTC
>NW_013975735.1:0-238 GCF_001266775.1 Austrofundulus limnaeus | reverse complement strand
TACCTAAACGTGCACCTACACGCACGAAACCTATACCAGTTTGTCGGGCAGGACTCCAGCTTTAAAAGGGTGGTGGTCTCACGTCTTTACTCCTCTCCTAAGCTGAGATATTAGGTAAAAACAAAATTGACCTTTGACCTACTGGGACATTTGGAAACAGTCAGAATGGGGAGGTCGGGAATGCCAAATGTCCCATTCAACAAAAACACCTTAACGGAAGGTATTTGATCGACCAATC
>NW_013975734.1:0-238 GCF_001266775.1 Austrofundulus limnaeus | reverse complement strand
ATATAAGAGTTTTAAAACTTGGTAAGATGGACAGTTTTTGCAGTGAGGACCAAGGTTGTGAGGTTAATTTTAGAGTAAATGGTCAGGGTTAGGATATATAGTCTAAAAAGAGTAAACACACGGTCCCCATAAGTTTGTAGAACAAACATGTGTGAAGAGAAACCTTCAAGTCTCAAAGCTGAAAGCAAACCATTCATCATCTTATTTGCTCTTCTGGGCTTCTGTCCCAGTAGCAGTA
>NW_013975733.1:0-238 GCF_001266775.1 Austrofundulus limnaeus | reverse complement strand
GTCTTGAGTCCACTATTATTTGTGAAAATCCACCTGATTCTCCAGTTTTGACTGTTTCAGCACCTGCAGATCCAGGTCCTGAGTCTCCAGAGTCACTGGTTCCCAAGTCTGCATGCCTCCAGAGTTCCTGCACCTCCAGCCTCTACACATCTGGCTTCCATAGCCTTCATCACCCTGGACTACCATACCTGACTCTGGGTCTGACAGGATTGTGGAACACAACTCTCCCTTGCTGGTC
>NW_013975732.1:0-238 GCF_001266775.1 Austrofundulus limnaeus | reverse complement strand
CTCTTCACTGACATGGTGACAATCATTTCCAAACCTGTTTGTTGAAGCATCATTTATTTATATAACAATGTTCAAGTATGATGTTCTAGGCTCAGTTAGAACGAATCGTCAACACTTTTTAAAAACAGAATAATCAAGTTAAATACCGTCAAAAGTAAAATAGATTTCTTCTGTTTTTCTCAATAAGAAACTTAAAAAAAGGTATTTACATAGCTCCCTTTAGCCTTTTTTTAAGATG
>NW_013975731.1:0-238 GCF_001266775.1 Austrofundulus limnaeus | reverse complement strand
TCTAAACGTGTCTCCACTCCTCTTCCTCACATCACTGACACACAGAGGGTTCAGGGACAGCCTCCATGTTTGAAAAGCTGGAAACATACTCTCTCCGAACTGCCGACGCTGGCACAGGTTGTCGCAGTTTAATGACGAAAATTACATCACCGGGCTTTGCAACGTTGTGTGGACAGTCCCTTTTGGCACAAGCCCCCTGGCATAACTTTTTGACCCCCCTCCTGTGTCGACGGTAATG
>NW_013975730.1:0-238 GCF_001266775.1 Austrofundulus limnaeus | reverse complement strand
GTGGCTACAATGTAGCTTACCATCATCAGTGTGTGGATGTGTGAATGTCTGTAGTGTGAAGTGCTCCTCGGGTCCGATGAGGCTTGATAAAAAGCTATGTAAGTTCAGACCATTTACCATTACTAGGAAGAGTACTGCTGTTCTGCTGCTTCTTCTCAATAAGACTGTTATGATGTACAGATACTTCCTGTTCTCTTTCAGATTAAAGGTTATCATCAGGAGAATAATAATCTGACAG
>NW_013975729.1:0-238 GCF_001266775.1 Austrofundulus limnaeus | reverse complement strand
TGATAACAAGTCACAATTCTTTTTGATCAACCTTAAAAAGGCAGGCGAAGTTTTGAGGAGATGCTACGAAGTCTCTGACTTCTCATTTAAAATATCAGCCTGTCTTATTTTGTATGCTCTTTTAATTTGATGGAACATTTGTAGCTCATAATCACACTCAGAGAAACTGATCTACATACCAGTTAATAAAAAATACCAATAAAGTTAGAAATAAAAAAGAACAAATAAGACAAAGAAG
>NW_013975728.1:0-238 GCF_001266775.1 Austrofundulus limnaeus | reverse complement strand
ACCCTAACCTGTTACACAAAAACAGCATTTAAACATATGGAGCCCGGGCTTTGGGCCCCATAAAAAACAGTGGTTTGACACAAATTAATATATTTTAGAATTTTGTGACTTGCCAGGTAGCGTATTCTAGAACAGTGGTTCCCAAAAATGGGGTCGGGACCCACAGTCGGGTCTTGAAACATCAAGTTAGGGTCCTGAAAATATTTTTTGAATTAATTACACAAAAAAATTACTGCTA
>NW_013975727.1:0-238 GCF_001266775.1 Austrofundulus limnaeus | reverse complement strand
TCTATATGCTGTCTTCACTTCTCTGTCTGTGCATTGTGCTGTGTTCCCCCAGCTGTTTGGTTTGCCTTTCTTACTGTCTTTTTGTTGCTGTTTGCTTTGTAAGTAATTGCTGGCTTGTCAGCACTTTTTGTAAATAAATATTGTTCTTTTCTGATCTCTGAATTTTCGCCTGCTTCCTGGGTCAACCCTATACACAACCCTGATACTTTCAGACATAATGCAGTATGCTTTTGTAGAT
>NW_013975726.1:0-238 GCF_001266775.1 Austrofundulus limnaeus | reverse complement strand
TCCTGCGGGTCCGCGCGCGCGCAGCAGCCAAACATAGCAATCCATAAACTAACTTGACGTGAATGAGCGTAATTCACTCTGCTCGTGAGACAGCCGCTAATTTTAACACAACTGTACCCACGTGACTGTGGCTGCTTTCTAATCCATTGAGAATCCCCGCAGAATGGAGCCTTTCATGTTTCTTTACACCCCCCAAACCCCCCTTTCCTTCTTCTTGGACTGCTGCTCTGGTTTCTCA
>NW_013975725.1:0-238 GCF_001266775.1 Austrofundulus limnaeus | reverse complement strand
TGTGACCTACAGACATGTGGCCTACAGACATGTGACTACAGACATGTGACCTACAGACATGTGACTACAGACATGTGGCCTACAGACATGTGGCCTACAGACATGTGACTACAGACGTGGCCTACAGACATGTGGCCTACAGACATGTGACTACAGACATGTGGCCTACAGACATGTGGCCTACAGAGATGTGACCTACAGACATGTGACTACAGACATGTGGCCTACAGACATGTGG
>NW_013975724.1:0-238 GCF_001266775.1 Austrofundulus limnaeus | reverse complement strand
AAGACAGATGTCCTAAATGATACTTTACAGCAACTGATGGTAAATGTTTTAACTTGTTTCTGTATTAATCCCATGGAGCTGAGTGTGGCTCATTAATGGGCTCGTTTCAAACTGTGGAAATAATAAAAACAGAGGCAGCAGGAAGTGAACAATTTGCTCTTCTAAATAAATCCCACAACTCTAAAAACAGTAATAAAATGTGAAATCATATCATTTATTAACATGTACTGTGTTTGTG
>NW_013975723.1:0-238 GCF_001266775.1 Austrofundulus limnaeus | reverse complement strand
ATGACAGTTGGATGATGGATGGATGACAGTTGGATAATGGGTGGATGACAGTTGGATGATGGATGGATGACAGTTGGATGATGGGTGGATAACAGTTGGATGACAGTTGGATGATGGATGGATGACAGTTAGATGATGGGTGGATGACAGTTGGATGATGGATGGATGACAGTTGGATGATGGATGGATGACAGTTGGATAATGGGTGGATGACAGTTGGATAATGGGTGGATGACAG
>NW_013975722.1:0-238 GCF_001266775.1 Austrofundulus limnaeus | reverse complement strand
GGCTTAATATGGATGAACTCCAAGCCCTAACAAGAACCCAGCCAGAGTATTGGGAATGCAGCATTATGTGTTTCACTGAGACATGGCTGCAAGATGATATCCCTGACTCCAGCATCTCCTTGCCAGGCTTTCTGACCATAAGATGGACAACCCTGAGCATTCCAATGAGACTAATATTTGGTAATATTTGGTTGGACCACCTTTATCACTGTAATCAAACCTGTAGCTTTGATTACAG
>NW_013975721.1:0-238 GCF_001266775.1 Austrofundulus limnaeus | reverse complement strand
TTAAGAATGTGAGCGCGCTTTCGAGCGGGCGCGCGCTCTTTGTTCAGTCCATCTTAACATCTCGCTGTGACCAGCTGTCCCCCTTTTGTCTCGCAATAAAATTGTCCAAAAGCTGAAGATTACCGCCATCTTTTTCAGTCTTGTGTTTGCCAAAAGGGTTTTTTTAACATCCAGCAACTTCCAGCAGCTTACAGGCAGGACGCGCGCTGATTTTACAGCCACCCACCAGGAGAGAAAC
>NW_013975720.1:0-238 GCF_001266775.1 Austrofundulus limnaeus | reverse complement strand
CCTCGTTGCGGTTAAATTTAAACCGCCCTCCCTTCAGACACCTTCAGACACGTCCACTCGTCCTCTCCAGCACACCAGAGTCCAGACGCTTACCATATGGCCCCTGACAGGAGACTGGGGCTGGGGAGGGCACCGTCAGTGAAGGCAGGGGTGGGGTGGAGGCAAATGTAGATGTTTCATGCGTGACAGTACATGTTTTCAAGCACCTGCAGTTTTTCTTCTGTTTTCATCACAGTTT
>NW_013975719.1:0-238 GCF_001266775.1 Austrofundulus limnaeus | reverse complement strand
CGCGCTGTCCGCGTGCAGCTTGCTGCCTTCAGGAGGAGTTTTGCAGGCCGGCCGCTGCATGAAGAGCTGGTAGGACTTGTTAAAGGTGCTCTCCTCGGCTCCATCCAGTGACTGGCACTCGGGCTGGAACGGACTCCGGGACCTCTCCCCGAAAGCCTGCCCTTTGCCCGGAATGAACGTGGGGCTGTATTTGGTTTCAGCGGTTTGGAAAGTCCTGAACGGGTTCGCCTCTCTGCTC
>NW_013975718.1:0-238 GCF_001266775.1 Austrofundulus limnaeus | reverse complement strand
AAACAAATGAAAACTTTATCATTTAACAAGAAAGAAAATAAAAGATGAAAAACCAGCAGCTTGTAGTCCTGCTCAGCTCTCTGCAGGTCCCAGGTTTTCACCCAGCTTCACTTTAGTGTCTGAGCTGAAGTGAAGCTGGAAAAACCCTGACAGGAAGAAACGGTCCAGTTTAAAAACACCATCCAGGTTCCATCTGATCCAGGTTTAGCTCAGATTAAATCCAGGTTTATCTCAGATT
>NW_013975717.1:0-238 GCF_001266775.1 Austrofundulus limnaeus | reverse complement strand
AGGTTCTTATGGATTGGTAGCTAAGTGTCGCATAAATGAGAGGGACCAGCGTGTTGCCTTGAAGGTTGTGCCAAAAGAAGATGTGGATTCAGCTAAGAAAGAAAAAGAAGCAATTTTACAACTCAGGAAGTTTGATCTTGACCAGTTCAACATCATGAAATGTTTTGACTGGTTCGAATATAAAGGCGATTTCTGCTTTGCATTTGAGCTGCTGGATCGTAATTTAGCAGACTTTATG
>NW_013975716.1:0-238 GCF_001266775.1 Austrofundulus limnaeus | reverse complement strand
GAATCGCCACCCGCGGCTGCAACTAGCTGCTCCAAACATTAGCAAAAAAAATTCGTATTATAACAAAAACAAAAACTGGTATTCAGTACAAAACGGTATACCGCCCAGCACTAACTTTATTAACATATTTTGGTCAAATCCAGGCGTTAATTTATGTGGTATTTATTATCAGAAGAAAAATCGATAGTGACATGTAGAGATTTTATATTTTTATGCTAATATCGGACCGATAATACAG
>NW_013975715.1:0-238 GCF_001266775.1 Austrofundulus limnaeus | reverse complement strand
GGTAGGTTGGTTGGTTGTTTGGTAGGTTGGTTGAAGTTTGAAGTTTGTGTTCTTCACTCTGGTGTTTCTGTAACAACCATAAAGGTGTTGAAACTGAGAACAGACGTCACACTGCTGAGCATGATGAACTCTGGGAAGAGAAGCTCTGATTTTACTTTGTTCTATCTGAAAGCTGTCACAGATCCACCTGCTCGTACAGCTGCTCCGCCAACAGCCAGCTGTTCTGCTGAAGATGCTG
>NW_013975714.1:0-238 GCF_001266775.1 Austrofundulus limnaeus | reverse complement strand
TAAAAATAAAGCACGTACCATAAATTTACCTCATTGCCTAATTACCTAATTGAATTGAATTGAATTAAACTTAAAAATGAAAAAAAATCATGCGTATGTACAGTCAAAACACAATTATTTGTTCATATGTCACATGTAGACAAAATTAAACTAAACAGGACTAAAGTGAATTGTGGTTCTTGTAGGCCTTCTGTTTTAAGTTCCATGAGAGGTTTTCATAGATAAACATGCAGATCCA
>NW_013975713.1:0-238 GCF_001266775.1 Austrofundulus limnaeus | reverse complement strand
CAAAGCCTTGGCTGTTAATTTCACCTGTCTTTTTTCAGACTACCATTGAGGATTTTCCTCTTCACCCACAATGTTATTTTGACCCCCCTGATCCAGGTCAATGTTTTCCTCTTCTGCCGTAGTGGCCAACAGCATATAAGTTTATTTATTCGCAAATTGTAGATTGTTTATCTATAGAGAGCTCTCTTAGTTTTAAGCAGTCTTTAGTCTGCTACCAATGCATTGGATTTAAGCTTAG
>NW_013975712.1:0-238 GCF_001266775.1 Austrofundulus limnaeus | reverse complement strand
CAACGCTGCTAACTCATGTTGTTGTTGTCGCGAGGCTGACCTACGGCAGCCCACAAGTGTTAAAATATGTAAAACGCGCAGGGCAATGACTCATGCAGGTGCCCGTGGGCCGCAATAACACTAAGCTTTGATTTCAGGCAGCGGGCCACAAAGTACCAGTCCGCGGGCCGCAACTGGCCCCGGGCCGCGAGTCTGAGACCCCTGATCTAAACAAACTAAATACAAAAACAGATAAATG
>NW_013975711.1:0-238 GCF_001266775.1 Austrofundulus limnaeus | reverse complement strand
AGGTGATACAGACCAGTGACTGGATTTATTATATTATTTCTCATTTCTCTGTGTGTCAGCAGGCAGCTCCAATAAACTCACCCTACGCACAAGTTCTGCTGGTTTGACTCAGTGATACGACCACAACTAACTCTGGATCTCACCTGGAGTCAGATTTATAAAGGACTACGTGGAAACCATACTAAACCATACTAAAAGTGAACCATACTAAACCATACTAAACGTGAACCATACTAAA
>NW_013975710.1:0-238 GCF_001266775.1 Austrofundulus limnaeus | reverse complement strand
CAGGGAGCAGACCCATACTGAGTTGTTCTATAATGATGTTGCTTTAAAACTGAATTAACTTTTCGTTGTGAATCAGAGTAAAAACAGAAAGTTGAGCTCCAGCTGCAAAAAAGACTTAAATTAAAAACAAAATAAACTCTGTGTACAATAAAAATATACTTGTGTGAGAATTTAAAGTCATTAGAGGGTCAAACTAAGTGAAATGTGATGAAGTTCTGACTGTGGAACAGCTGGTGGA
>NW_013975709.1:0-238 GCF_001266775.1 Austrofundulus limnaeus | reverse complement strand
ATAACGTCTACAGGTCAGCTGTGAAGCAGTTTGGAGTCTGTAGGGATTTGATAAAGCAAGTTAAGGCCACTTACCATTTATTTCAATGCAACCAATAAAGTTAAATGAAGCGAAATATTTAAAACATATATGAAAGTTACACAGACCAAAACAAAAAAGACCCAACTACTGAATGACCTGAATGTTTTGGTACCTGAATGGATAAGACTGATACAGGTACGCTGAAACATTTAGATAC
>NW_013975708.1:0-238 GCF_001266775.1 Austrofundulus limnaeus | reverse complement strand
ACATTCTGTGAGTGTTTAAACAAGCTCGTTACCCTCCTCTGACATCATAATGATGGGTTAGCTGAAAAAACAGAATAGATAATTACTGCTTCGTAGCCATGCTAATTATATTCAGTTTTAATGAAACTGCAGTATGGTTTTAGATAAGCAGGCCATATTATATAAATCAGGGCCACTCAACTGGCGGCCCGCAAGCCATGACTTCCATTCACCAATGACACCCTGACACCACCACCAC
>NW_013975707.1:0-238 GCF_001266775.1 Austrofundulus limnaeus | reverse complement strand
CAAAGGCGATGATGATGAAGATGAGGACCAGACGAAGGCGATGATGGTGATGATGAGGACCAGACGAAGGCGATGATGGTGATGATGAGGACCAGACGAAGGCGAGGATGGTGATGAGGTCCAGACGAAGGCCATGATGGTGATGAGGAGGACCAGACGAAGGCGATGATGAAGATGATGAGGACCAGACGAAGGCGATGATGAAGATGATGAGGACCAGACGAAGGCGATGATGAAG
>NW_013975706.1:0-238 GCF_001266775.1 Austrofundulus limnaeus | reverse complement strand
GTTGGATGATGGTTAAATGATGGTTAGATAACGGTTGTATAAAGGTTGAATGATGGTTGGATGATGGTTAGATAATGGTTAGATGATGGTTGGATGATGGTTAGATAATGGTTAGATGATGGTTGGATGGTGTTAGATGATGTTAGATAATGGTTAGATGATGGTTGAACTGTTAGATAATGGTTGGATGATGGATGAACAGTTGAATGATGGCTAGATAGTGTTATATCATGGCTGT
>NW_013975705.1:0-238 GCF_001266775.1 Austrofundulus limnaeus | reverse complement strand
TAGAAATGTTAACTTAAACATGCCATAGAAATCATCTTTGCTAACTTTTTTAACCAGAATGTTTTGAAGTCGTAGTGAAGTGACATTTCTGGGGAGGTCATCAGGGATAGTCACAAGGTTCTGATGTGCACAATTCACAGAAACATCAGCAGAGCGATTCTCCTGGTAAAGTGCAGTTTTTCAGCAAGTAAGCCAGCAAGAAGGTAATATGAAGCAGGAGAATGAGGAGTCTAAAAAA
>NW_013975704.1:0-238 GCF_001266775.1 Austrofundulus limnaeus | reverse complement strand
ATATTTTTGAGCCTGCCTGCGCCCTGGGTTTATTCCTGCCAGTTTCTTACATAATGATCCCACCACGCATCCAGCCTGCAGGCAGGGATTTTTCAAGTCTGCCTTTCCCAGAGGCAGATGAGTTTTTTTCGTCACCAGCCTCAGAGGAGCCGGTCCCGACGCTGCCACCTTGGGAGGATGAAGTGACGAGCCCGCAGATTGCTGGCTCGCTGATGATCCTCCGGTGGTCCTCCGACTG
>NW_013975703.1:0-238 GCF_001266775.1 Austrofundulus limnaeus | reverse complement strand
AACATGAAAAGTAGCCTGAAAGAAACACTCTGGTAAATCTAAAAACATACACGTTAAAATCAAGAACTTTTCCCTTCATGGATTTTACTATTTCCAATACTGACTGCAAATATTTTAAGGTGCACTATTAAAAAATAAGGTCTCATTTGCGACCAAATTAGTCGCAGTCTGGAGCCCTGCATTATTTTGATTCAAAATGACCGAAGTAGCATAAAAACACATCGGGCCTCATGCAAGA
>NW_013975702.1:0-238 GCF_001266775.1 Austrofundulus limnaeus | reverse complement strand
GATATAAACATTTATTTTCATGTTATTATATGAACGTCCTGGCTGAAGAAACTACAGATCTCAGGGATATTTTATTCTTTTTGGAGCAGAGAAGAAGAACTGAGGTTTGTCTAAAGGTCAGACAGATTATATTTTAGATGTAAATGTTGGTAAAGTCTGAGCTACACAATTCACTGTAGTTACACTGAAAAAATGTCCATCTAACAAGATTAAAAATCTTATATCCAGCCAAAAACAT
>NW_013975701.1:0-238 GCF_001266775.1 Austrofundulus limnaeus | reverse complement strand
TTTGATCAGGAACATCTTTGTTCTGCTGGAGGAGAAGAAACTAACTAGTTTGTAGAACAGATCAACTGATGCTTCATCAGAACGTTTCCTCCAGATAAACATTGTTAAAGGTTCTGTTCTGAGTCGGCAGGAAAACAGAATCTAAACACAGAGAAATGAAGAAACTCTTCTGTTTTTATTGGTTAAATTAAAGTCTGACCTCTCCTTGGGCTGCCACCTTACCGTGGTGGAGGGGTTT
>NW_013975700.1:0-238 GCF_001266775.1 Austrofundulus limnaeus | reverse complement strand
CACCATCATTTCCTAATAATTGATTCCAAGAAAAATGTAATAAATAAAAGACAGATTTTCTCAGAACAATGTAGATCAGAAACAAAATCACTTTTTTTTGCTTGATACATTTTAAGATGTTTGATTTTTGTGTCGTTGTTGAGTTGATCACTGCTGCCTCTGATGTTAATTTTAGATAAATCTTCAAAATGCCAAGTAAATACACTAAAACAAATCAAAGAGAAGAAAGACGACTCCC
>NW_013975699.1:0-238 GCF_001266775.1 Austrofundulus limnaeus | reverse complement strand
CAAATTCCGAGAACATAAAACAGTAAAGCAGACAGAGAACAGATTGTACCCCCCAAATTATCATCTCTTTTCTCTTCCCCCAATAAAAGAGGACAGACAGCTGTCCCAGAGGGACTTTGTCAACAGGCAGACATGGGTCATCACTCCAGTGAAAACTGAAGAGCCTTCAAATTGTTGAGGAGGCTGTGGGCCAGATGCACAGTCCAATTCACTGACGGATAAGACAGAAGAGCTGTGC
>NW_013975698.1:0-238 GCF_001266775.1 Austrofundulus limnaeus | reverse complement strand
ATACCGAACAACGACAAAGTTTTAACAAGTTTATTGTTAGAATTTTTAGCTGGAAGGCTGGAACCAGAATCTGGGGTCTTCAGTTCTGGACAAGAATCTTAAGGTTAGGTTGGGTTAGGAACAGATCACCAACCTTTCCTGTTGAGGTGAGGACCGCGGGTAGAAACAACAGCAGGAGAGCTTTGGTTCCGGGCTGTGTTGTCGGAAGGAGCGAATGGATCGCTGGACTTACTCGTGG
>NW_013975697.1:0-238 GCF_001266775.1 Austrofundulus limnaeus | reverse complement strand
GTTTGACTCCGTCCCCTCATGGTGGCGGTGGTCCGGAGCACTAACACGCCTGGCCGCCCCGGCCCGCGGGCTCGGCACCGGCGCCGGACCACAGAACCAGGTTAACGCCTTAATCCCAAACGGTGGATCCATCTCTCCATCCAGCCACGCGTGCAGCGAGCAGTTAGACTCTGGCAATCTGCAAGAGGCGAGGCGTTCAATTCCAGCGCCGAGCGGACCGGGAGGCGTGTCTGATGAC
>NW_013975696.1:0-238 GCF_001266775.1 Austrofundulus limnaeus | reverse complement strand
TCATTAGATTAATGGATTAGAAAATAATCGTTTGGTACAGCACTAGCTGACATGCATGTGGACTCATGTTTCATTAAGGGCCATGCATCAGCAGAGATTACACATGGTGCATTTTAACCATGTCACAGTTACAAACGTCAGCTCCTGACTGATTAAAAGAGCATGATGAATACTTTTCTGAGCTCATCAGGACAGTAGGTGTTTCTACTTAATACAGCGGGTAAAATAAGTATTGAAC
>NW_013975695.1:0-238 GCF_001266775.1 Austrofundulus limnaeus | reverse complement strand
GTGTAGCCGCCCACAGTAGTGGCCCGCCGGGCCCTGGCCGTTCGAGAGCCCTGCCTGCCAGCCACCAGAAACAGCTCGGCCAAGCGCTGCTCCATCAGACTGGCGAAGCTCTGGTAGTTGGCCTCCAGGGAGGAGCTGTCCACGTCCTGGATCACTGCGAGAGGAAACGAGAACGGGAGAAGAAAAGAGGAAGATGAAACTACGAAGAGAGATGAGGTGACATGAGATGTTCAAATGC
>NW_013975694.1:0-238 GCF_001266775.1 Austrofundulus limnaeus | reverse complement strand
ACACACAATACAAGTAAATAATACACAAAAATTCTGTGCGTCTCCTGGGGGCTGAGCCCCCCTTGTCCTTAAAACCTAGTGACGCCCCTGCAACTTATGTTGGCTTATGTTATGTCTAAATGTCTCGTGTTGGTTATACAGTCCCCTCCAAAATGATTGGACCAGCAAGTCACATTCTCTTGTTTTTGTTGTTGACTGAACATGTTTGGGTTTAAGATTAAAAGATGATCATAAGACA
>NW_013975693.1:0-238 GCF_001266775.1 Austrofundulus limnaeus | reverse complement strand
GCACATAGAGCCAAACATGACCCTAGAAATGGTTACTGGGCACGAGACAATAGATTATGAAATAAAAATTATTAAAAACACACTCACACAAACCCACAATCAAGTAAAAAAAATATGTTCACTCAATTAGCCCTCTGCATAGAAAATAAGGAGAACCACTAAACAAAAGGTCTAGTTGCTAATTAATGCAAACGTCTTCTACTCGAACCAGGTCTTCAGTTTTCTCACTGCTGCGAGG
>NW_013975692.1:0-238 GCF_001266775.1 Austrofundulus limnaeus | reverse complement strand
GATGCTATCATGATATATATATGTATTAGCTCAGGATAAAAGCAGGAAACGTTTCTGTGTTTCTGTGAATGTGACGTGTTGTTTTATAGAGAGAGGCTGTCTGATGCTGCTGAGTCGCTCCGGACCCTTCACCGCCTTCTTCCCTCTGCTGAAACAACCTCTGCCTGTAGGTCGCCCGTCAGGTCCCTTCAGAATAAAAGATCTCAATAACTAATAATAACTTCCTGTTTTACATTAA
>NW_013975691.1:0-238 GCF_001266775.1 Austrofundulus limnaeus | reverse complement strand
AGATATATAACATTAAGTCTGATTATGAAAGTACAATCAATAGACATGTAGCTTAAGGGTTGTGAGCAGATTATACAAGCAAATGTTGAATTAAGACATCAAAGAGACTGTGTGATCATGTAAAATGAAACTGAAGTGTGATGCACTTCACTGTGATGTTAGCACTGAGTAGTTAGATGAGTGATTTGTAAGACATAAAATTAAGTTCTGTAAATTAATATAATCAACTATAATCAAT
>NW_013975690.1:0-238 GCF_001266775.1 Austrofundulus limnaeus | reverse complement strand
CCTGACCAGTTAAAACAGTGGTGCCCAAATGAATAATAAAACTGTAGGTTTGGAAACTCTGCTCCAAAACATGCAGTGGCCCTGTAGGACCAGCATGGGGCACCACTGTTCAAGTCCTGCAGACCAACTCAGGCCCTCAGATTTTTCAACCAGAAACCAGTTCCTGAGAGGTGATTTTAAAACTCAGAGGGATCAGTCCTTTCAAGCAGCTGTACTTGTTTTAATAATGTACAGACAC
>NW_013975689.1:0-238 GCF_001266775.1 Austrofundulus limnaeus | reverse complement strand
GAAGTGACCAGCAGACAGGAAATTATCTGCAGACAGGAAGTTATCTGCAGACAGGACGTTATCTGCAGACAGGAAGTGACCAGCAGACAGGACGTTATTTGCAGACAGGAAGTGACCAGCAGACAGGACGTTATCTGCAGACAGGACGTTAACTCTCTCACTCTCTCTTCTCTCTGCAGGTGCAGTACCTGGTGATCTAAGTGACATAAAGAAGATGTGGAGTTGTGATGATCCACAG
>NW_013975688.1:0-238 GCF_001266775.1 Austrofundulus limnaeus | reverse complement strand
CTATAACTCAGTTATACACATACTGAATTTTATATGAGTGATTCCCAACAAAGTCTGAGCGGCACACGTTTCACAAGATCTTTGCTTCAAACTCAAAAAAATTGGATTCTGTCCAAATCAAGATGGCTGCCACAGCTGATTAATTTCATTTGACACTAAAATGACTACAGCTCTGTCCGTTTTACAGATACTCAGCTAAAATTTGATGTGCACGGCATGCAGGGAATCTGCCTGTGTT
>NW_013975687.1:0-238 GCF_001266775.1 Austrofundulus limnaeus | reverse complement strand
GGGTCCTATGTACCAGTGGTGACCAGGGGTCTCGTACCAATGGGGACTAGGGGTCCCATGTACCAATGGTGACCAGGGGCCTCGTATCAATGGGGACTAGGGGTCCCATGTACCAGTGGTGACCAGGGGTCTCGTACCAATGGTGACCAGGGGCCTCGTACCAATGGTGACCAGGGGCCTCGTATCAATGGGGACCAGGGGTCCTATGTACCAACAGTGACCAGGGGTTCCCATGTAC
>NW_013975686.1:0-238 GCF_001266775.1 Austrofundulus limnaeus | reverse complement strand
ATTTCTAGTTGTCTGCCTTATGGCATACAGGCAATATTGTAGAACAATATATGAACTGGAGAAAAACTACAAATGGTCTTTATTTTATAGGGTGCCAAGGTTTATCTAAGCCTGACAGTTACCACCTTTGCTGTGTTTGCAGTTAAATAGTCAAATATGAAGCAAGAGATGCTGATGATGCTGAATGTGTATGCATTTATTATTCAAGAACAATCTCTTTCTACTTGAAAGCAAAGTA
>NW_013975685.1:0-238 GCF_001266775.1 Austrofundulus limnaeus | reverse complement strand
ATTTACTATCAAACTCTCTCACACATACTATCAAACTCTCTCACACACACTATCAAACTCTCTCATATTTACTATCAAACTCTCTCATATTTACAGTACTATCAAACTCTCTCATATTTACTAACAAACTCTCTCACACATACTGTCAAACTCTCTCACACTTACTCTCAAACTCTCTCACATTTACTATCAAACTCTGTCACACATACTATCAAACTCTCTCACACTATCAAACTCT
>NW_013975684.1:0-238 GCF_001266775.1 Austrofundulus limnaeus | reverse complement strand
GTCAGATGCCTCACTAATGGTCTTGCAAGATGGATAAAAATTGGTTTGTGTGTTTTATCAATTAGGACACAATTAATCCTGATTAAATCCCAAACTCTAGAAATTCAGTCTCTAACTCTGCACCACATTCCTCTGTTGTCTGCAGATTTACTATCAGACTGCTCTGCTGCCCTTCTGTCAACTAACTGCTGTCTCCTACAGTTAAATATTTTAAAATTTGACACATTAGCCCAGAGCA
>NW_013975683.1:0-238 GCF_001266775.1 Austrofundulus limnaeus | reverse complement strand
GGACAAAGGTGTGAATTGATTTTAGATTATTTTAGGGTCAGGTACCTCACAGGTACCTGTGAGGTTAATTTTAGGGTAAATGGTCAAGGTTAGGTTATAAAATTACTAGAAAATGAATGGAAGTCAGCCCACGGTCCCTACAGGGATATAAAAATAAACCTGTGTTGTGTGGACTATACATACCTTGACCTATTTACATCATTTTGAATATTAGTTAATGTGCACATTCCTTTTAAAT
>NW_013975682.1:0-238 GCF_001266775.1 Austrofundulus limnaeus | reverse complement strand
CATATACATACAACACAGTCCCAACATAGACTGTATCTAGGAAACACCTGGATCTGAACACCTGTGTGTGTGTGGTTGTGAGCATGCATGTATAATAACAATTACTGTGGAGACCCACAGACCCGACCTCCAAGACCCGAGGCAGACATAAGGGAGAGCCAAAGACCCTGAGGGACCCCAAGCGCAGAGCCCCCAGGTGCTCCAGCGCAGGAACAACCACATGCCCACCCCACAGAGC
>NW_013975681.1:0-238 GCF_001266775.1 Austrofundulus limnaeus | reverse complement strand
GATTATAACTCACAGTGGCTGGAAAGGTTGTCAGCAGCACTTCATTGTCAGTAACACACCACAGAAACAGGTTCTTAATGCATAATACAATAATAGATTGGCAGCTTTCAGGGATTTATTTGGTTTGAAACAGTTACCTGTAGATTTATTAACAAGATCATTATTTGTAAAATTCAAAATATAATTAATCAACTGAAAACATCAAAAGCTAAAGGCCTTTTTGGGATAGATACAGAAC
>NW_013975680.1:0-238 GCF_001266775.1 Austrofundulus limnaeus | reverse complement strand
TTAAAGTTAAGCTAAAGAAATGAATGGAAGTCAATTCACAGTCCTAATAAAATTTGTGTGTGTATGTGTGTGAACTGAATAAAACAGGGACACAGGTGCAGAGGTGCAGCTCAGTCCAGTTGGAGCAGACCTAAAAAAAACAGAATTACTTGGCAGGTTGCCACATTTAAAAATGTCGCCCAATTCCAGCTCTGACAGGACATCAGTGTGTGTGTGTGTGACTTGATGGTGGTGGGGG
>NW_013975679.1:0-238 GCF_001266775.1 Austrofundulus limnaeus | reverse complement strand
ACTAACTCAATATCAGATCCATTTTCTGATAACTCCATGTTCTCTGTGGAATGAACTGAGTATTAATCTACAATATTTTGCAATAAATGTGTTTACATTTAATGTGTTTATTTTTTATTTTGGAACTAAAATAGCCTTAGGTAATCAGTAACTGTTTATAAAGATGCCTAATTATAAAGGAGGCTTTCCAGCTTCACTGTGAACTAGATTTTATCATAAACAATTCTTAAGACCAAAG
>NW_013975678.1:0-238 GCF_001266775.1 Austrofundulus limnaeus | reverse complement strand
AAGGCTACAGTTCGGAACATGCGGCTCGGCCCCCTTCACCACCCCTCTGCATGCATGCATGCAAGGGTACTGGGTGTACAACGCAAGCACATGTGTGTATCTACAAACGCACACATGCACGCTTTTTTTACGCTCAACACGACTGTTTCTGATGATGAATAAAGTCAGTTGGACTTTCTGATTGTGCAGGCGTTGCATATTACAAAATAAAAACGAAGCCTTGTGCACTCGTTTGCCT
>NW_013975677.1:0-238 GCF_001266775.1 Austrofundulus limnaeus | reverse complement strand
AGGATTTTCTTCCCCTACAAAGCCTGAGATGACTGTAGAGCAGGATGTGCTGTCTTTGGCTACCTCTGCCTCTCACTTTAGAAGGGAGGAGGGAGAACATTCATCACACGCTTCAGAGACTGGCTCAAGCTCCTCGTCTCAGAGTGTGACTAGTGAGTCGGGCGACAGCTCCATGCAAGACATCATGCATCTGGACCTAAACCAGTTACAGCTGGACATCCCAAAAGTGGAGTAGTCC
>NW_013975676.1:0-238 GCF_001266775.1 Austrofundulus limnaeus | reverse complement strand
AAAACCCAAATGATCAAAACTACCATTGTCATTTATTTCATTCCTCTCCTCAGCAGAACATAACACCTGTAATCTTTGTTATCACCTGCTTTCCTAACAGTGGATTGTGGTATTGTGCGATCCACTATAGAATCTGATGGATGAACGCTGAGAGTTTGTTTCTGTCAGAGAACTGCTCACAGTCCCTGGAAGTGAATATTAAGCTTGGCCTTGGTCAGACAACTCATCACACACACAC
>NW_013975675.1:0-238 GCF_001266775.1 Austrofundulus limnaeus | reverse complement strand
GGGATAGGCAGGGCTCAGTCTAGGTTTCTTATTTAAGTCTGTGTCAGACGACTCTCATGACTCTTAAAGAGACATAACTTGGAGGAAACAAGTTTCTCCAAGTAAATGGATATTATTTGAGTGAAGGAACATAAAAACAAATGCACACATGCTGCAGTCCACATTATATTAGACTTACAACGGGAGAGGAGAGGAGAGGAGAGGAGAAAAGCGAGTGAGCTGCTTTACAGGTGGGTTG
>NW_013975674.1:0-238 GCF_001266775.1 Austrofundulus limnaeus | reverse complement strand
GTTTCACTGTTGTCCCAATAAGAATTGTGTTGTTTGTGTAATTGTACTAAAGAAGAAAAAATATACAAGGTTATGTCCATCTTAATTTATTAAAGTTATTTACCACAACTCATTTTTTTACTGTTTTACAAAGGATTTATTGTGTTGGGGTGTAGTCAAATACAGCCTTTGAACAATACTAAGTTTGTTTGAACCCTTCTGATGCCCTTGAGTTAAAATGAACCACATGGTCTGTAAA
>NW_013975673.1:0-238 GCF_001266775.1 Austrofundulus limnaeus | reverse complement strand
ACTGGACTAACTGGAACAACAGAACTAACTGCACCAACAGAACTAACTGGACCTACAGAACTAACTGGATCTACAGAACTAACTGGACCTACAGAACTAACTGAACTAACTGGACCTACAGAACTAACTGGACCTACAGAACTAACTGGATCTACAGAACTAACTGGACCTACAGAACTAACTGGACCTACAGAACTAACTGGACTAACTGGACCTACAGAAGTAACTGGACCTACAG
>NW_013975672.1:0-238 GCF_001266775.1 Austrofundulus limnaeus | reverse complement strand
TCTCCCAGAACAGAGCCTACCATTCAAACACCCACAATGCAGTGGGAGAATATTTTGCATTAGACTGCCGGTCGGCGATCGACCAATGAACTCTCTTCGTGCTGTGATGTCCACATAGCTGTCATACCAGTCAGCCTGAGTTCCTCTTAAAATCCAGTTGTTTCGGTCGGTGCTGGTGTTTCTGTTCTGTTGCGTCGGTACCTGCAGTTTCAGTGGATTATGATGCAAAACTTAGGAT
>NW_013975671.1:0-238 GCF_001266775.1 Austrofundulus limnaeus | reverse complement strand
TTTATGGATCCAACAGCAGAAACAGGAACAGATTCTCTGACATCACATTGTTTCTGTTTGTTCAGGGTCGACCCGGCTCTGGTTCAGGGTCGATCCAGCTCTGGTTCAGGGTCGACCCGGCTCTGGTTCAGGGTCGACCCGGCTCTGGTTCAGGGTCGATCCAGCTCTGGTTCAGGGTCGACCCGGCTCTGGTTCAAGCCCTGAGGTCAGAGGTCAGAACAGTCCTCTGAACCAGAAC
>NW_013975670.1:0-238 GCF_001266775.1 Austrofundulus limnaeus | reverse complement strand
CCAGGGTGTTCCAGGATGTTAGGGTTTACGACCTATAAGAAAATGATTTATGCCAACCATCAGCTGCTCTGATTTTTAAAGATCAGTCATTAAAAACCAACATTTAATGAAAATGTTGTGAAAAACTAAACTCTGCTGAATCAGACGCAGACGACTCTTTAATCTTTAACTAAACATTTATATCTTATTAAAACATTAAGAGGTTCCAGAAACATTTGAATCAACTTATAAAATGTTA
>NW_013975669.1:0-238 GCF_001266775.1 Austrofundulus limnaeus | reverse complement strand
TTATGAATTCATGAGCAAAAACCAAATACTTTTCTGTAGACTGATGATGTGGTGATTAACTTTGTGTCACATAAAACTACAAAACCATCAAAGAGTAGGAAAATTTCTGTTTCCTCATGAACACGAGGCTGAGCTAATAAAAAACGCCCATATTCATAAAAACTGTTCTTGTGTTACTGGGATCTAACTTTAGGTGTGTTTGTTCATCATATGGCTCTGTGCTGGAAGACCGGAAACC
>NW_013975668.1:0-238 GCF_001266775.1 Austrofundulus limnaeus | reverse complement strand
GATTTGTCTTATTGGCTGTTTAACATCCAGATTTTTGCAACATAAGCACTGGAATAAAAAACGGAGCAGTAGAAAATAATCTGCAACGTTCTTTCATCTGAAGATTAGTCTAAAATTTAAACTTAAAATTTAAAGTGGCAATCACCAGTAGTGGGAGTCATGACATTTTCACTCCTTATTTCTGCCTGAAGTAAACGTGGGACTGTTGTACTTTAGGTGGATTCAGGCTCCACATGTG
>NW_013975667.1:0-238 GCF_001266775.1 Austrofundulus limnaeus | reverse complement strand
AAATAGTTTAAGCAACAAACGGTTTAGAAGTATATAAAATGTCAAAAAGCCAACTAGAAGTTAGAAGTAGTCAACAACTAGCTAAAAGCGAAAAGTATCAAAATGCTACAAAAGCTAATGTTAGCACAACGTTAATTCCAAGCTAACAGTGGCAAATTGCTTGCTAAAAGCAGCAAAACATATAAAAACCAAAAATAGTTTAAGCAACAAATGGCTTAGAAGTATATAAAATGTCAAA
>NW_013975666.1:0-238 GCF_001266775.1 Austrofundulus limnaeus | reverse complement strand
AGGACAACATGTCTCATGTTTGAGCCAAACACTGCATCAACCATGTCCTGAATCTGAACGTTCATCAGGTGTGAGACAACCTGTGTTTGTCTTTCTGTGTCCCTGTGATTGACTGAAGACATGTCAAGGTGTCCCCAGCTTCTAACACAGAGACTAATGGAGACACCATCTCCTTATAAGTTCTAGGACAATAACCTCCTGGACACTTATACCCCCCCAACAGCTAGTACTGACAACC
>NW_013975665.1:0-238 GCF_001266775.1 Austrofundulus limnaeus | reverse complement strand
CAAATGAGTGGAAATCACGTTGGCAGAGCAGGTGGGGTGGAGGGGAGTGCTCAACGAGGCCGGCCCCCTCGGCTCCGGCCGCCGGCTCGGTGCGGTAATACAGAGATTCAAGGCCGCTGATGTTTATTGATAACGCTGTGCAGAATGTAAAACACCAGCGTGGAGCAGGCAGAACTCTGTGAAGGTGTGGAAAGTTTCAAGTTTTGTTCAAAGACAACATTACTTCAATTTAAAAGGG
>NW_013975664.1:0-238 GCF_001266775.1 Austrofundulus limnaeus | reverse complement strand
TGATGAAAGAGGACTCTGGACTATGGAAAGCCAGCCCCGCCAAATCTACGTGGACATTGTAATGTCCACGTAGATTTGGCTGCGCTGGCTTTCCAAACTGGACAGGCTTGGTTTTAGCTGAACAGTGAAGTCTTTATTTCAAATAAAGAGCCTGGGTCAAATTGTGGGGTTTCTTGGCTCACTTCCATGAGAAATCCCCCAAACGTTTGTGGCTTTAAGTTTTTATCAAGGTCGACCG
>NW_013975663.1:0-238 GCF_001266775.1 Austrofundulus limnaeus | reverse complement strand
TTAGAGTGTGGTTGTGTGATGAAACAACAAGCATACAACAACAAAAAAACAATCCTCTGTAAACAAAAAAATCAACATGTCAGAGAGGTGCAGAGTCAGAAGGTACACTTTATCCACTGTTTACTTGTACAAATACACATCAGTAAAGTTAAACATGACAGTAAAACATAGAGAGGGTCCTTCCAACACAATACTGTATTTGGACACAGAAAGGATCTATTAACAGTCTCCATGGTCC
>NW_013975662.1:0-238 GCF_001266775.1 Austrofundulus limnaeus | reverse complement strand
GAGCCAGTGTGTTAATCATGCTGGTCTAAAGTCTGGATAAACAGTGAGGATTTTTATAATTATTGCCAACTATTTTGCCCCCTTCTGGAGTGGTATAAATATTTGAGCGTTTTGATTAAATTCCCATTTGTCATCAGGACACAGATTTTTTTAACAAATGGAGAAAGAAAGCAATTTCAACCTGAGACTCTGCTCATTGCTTACTTTGCCTCTCACTTCATGTCAGATGAGATACAGC
>NW_013975661.1:0-238 GCF_001266775.1 Austrofundulus limnaeus | reverse complement strand
TGGTTCTGAATTTGAGATGTGAACAAACAAGTGACCCACACAGCCCAAACCATCATAGGTTCTGACAAAATAAAACCTGGTGTTTGCTTTAAGGCACATCCACTGAAGAGAAAATTCAGCAGTTATTCAAACAGTAGTGACCAAACAAAAGTGGATCAGACTAATTTGACTCTTAAAACCTCTCAGCTCCTTTTCTCTCAGTGGGAACTCTCAGTGGAAGAGCTATTTACCTTTTTGG
>NW_013975660.1:0-238 GCF_001266775.1 Austrofundulus limnaeus | reverse complement strand
CCTATAAACTCTTCTGATAGGTCGCGACACCCCACGCGACCATATAAAGACCTGCAGCAATTGGCCACAACTATAAAGTCAAATCTTGTGAGAACTACCTACTGTATTGGAAATATCGTGAGACTTTACTGCAGGAGTGAACATAAGGCAGACAAAAATGAGTAAAGAAGACAGGTTTAGATTTAACACCTGGGTTACACTAACATTTGGTCGTGACGTATTGTATGTAGAGCACCAC
>NW_013975659.1:0-238 GCF_001266775.1 Austrofundulus limnaeus | reverse complement strand
GAGAATAAATACAGACTATGACAGTACCCCCCTCTTAACAACGGCTCCCGACGTCGAAAAGGGAGAGGCACACGACACGATGAACACAAGCACGAGACAGGGGAAGTCAGGACAAAAAACACACAAGTCCAGGGGGACGTCCGGGAAACTGTCCGGCAAGTGCATCCGCCACCGCACGAGGCCCAGCAGGAAGCGTAGCAGAAACATCACAGGAGGAGGCGGGAGCAGACGTGGAACC
>NW_013975658.1:0-238 GCF_001266775.1 Austrofundulus limnaeus | reverse complement strand
GTACTTTACTGTATTTGTCATCATTGCAATTTCCCATACAATGATGATATGCATGCTCTGTATTTGATCCATCACACATGAAAAACACCTAAGTCAAGCAGCGGGCAGTAATTTAAGCACCCAGAGAGCAGTAGATGGTTATGTGTCTTGCTCAAGGGCATGTGGGCTAGGTGGGGAGTTGGCTCCACAGCCGCCACCTAGTATTGTTCTCAGTTGCTCTCATCATTAATTTATGTAG
>NW_013975657.1:0-238 GCF_001266775.1 Austrofundulus limnaeus | reverse complement strand
GTTATACAGAATATTGACTTAATGTGGTCTGGTTTAAAACAAATGCTTTGCCAAAGTACAGCACAAAGTGAATACACGAGACAACTGCTTGCCATGCAGTCAACCTCACATCTTTCTTTTCTGCAGGTCCATGAGCACTCAGTCAAACAGCTGATTTTAATTAAACAAGCTTCTGCTTGTTTTGATCATTTTTAAAATATTGACTTCATTTCTGTTGTGGTTATTTATTATTATTATC
>NW_013975656.1:0-238 GCF_001266775.1 Austrofundulus limnaeus | reverse complement strand
CTGCACTGACACATGATCACACTGCACTGACACATGATCACACTGTGTGCACATGTTCACACTGCACTGACACATGATCACACTGCACTGACACATGGTCACACTGCACTGACACATGATCACACTGCACTGACACATGGTCACACTGCACTGACACATGTTCACACTGCACTGACACATGTTCACACTGCACTGACACATGTTCACACTGCACTGACACATGATCACACTGCACTGA
>NW_013975655.1:0-238 GCF_001266775.1 Austrofundulus limnaeus | reverse complement strand
GTCTTCCCTTTTTTTGTCCTCTTCCATCTATTTTTTTCTTTAACCTTGATAAAAAATTGAATGAGGACAAAGAAATCGAATGTGGAGTTTGTAAGAACTCACGGCGTTGAGGCTACAAAAAAATCGAACAGTGCTATCTCCTTTGCTTCTGTAAAGCTAAAGAAAATCACAAAAGGAGCTCAATGCTTATCTTTGTGTAGCACGTCTTCTTCTTCTTCTCCTGCTCTTGTCACGGCTG
>NW_013975654.1:0-238 GCF_001266775.1 Austrofundulus limnaeus | reverse complement strand
CTTGTTGGAAAAAAAACATAGAAATCCCTCAGAGCTGCTTCTCCAGAACCTGAGGTTTTGCTTCATTATGCTCTGATGGTCGTTTTGTTTGGTGCACTCTCAGCAGGCTCTTTTATCTGTTCACTCCGTTGTAACGTTTTAAACAATTTAGTTTTTGTGTGAAAGATTGAGCGATTCAAGATTCAAGTAGTTTAAATGTCAATGCTTCATACAGCGGGTAAAATAAGTATTGAACACG
>NW_013975653.1:0-238 GCF_001266775.1 Austrofundulus limnaeus | reverse complement strand
GTCCTGAAGGCGCTGGGAAGTTTCAGCCCATTAGACTGTGTGAAGGACTGAAGGAAATCTCCATGGTCCTGATGGTTCTGGAATATTTCAGTACTTTAGACAGTGTAAAGGACTGAAAGACCTCTCTAATATCCTAAAGGTGCTGGAATGTTTCAGGACTTTAGACAGTGCGAAGGATTGAAGGAACTCTCCAAGGTCCTGAAGGTGCAGGAATGTTTCAAGGTTTTAGACAGTGTGA
>NW_013975652.1:0-238 GCF_001266775.1 Austrofundulus limnaeus | reverse complement strand
TGAAGCCTTTAATGATGTTTCTCCTTTTGATCAACAAATTTATTTTGAAGTAAATTTTGACATCTGAGAGGATAAATAAAACAAACAGCCACAGTCTTCATTTTCTGCTGTCAAATATCTTGTTGAAATCCCTCAGACTGATTCTGATCAGCAGTTCTTCATCGAAATCTTTCAATTTTCTCTTTGGATTTTTTTTTCCGATCAATTTCAGAGTGTATTTTCTGTGTGTGTGTGTGTG
>NW_013975651.1:0-238 GCF_001266775.1 Austrofundulus limnaeus | reverse complement strand
CTGTCATATAGTTTTTGGTTAAGTGAAGTATAACGTGAATCTTTCTGTATATTGTGTAATGTGTATGAATTATATGTTCAGTTTCTGTACAGTGTTGATACTAGAGAGACACAAACTGCTGGAAACAAATTCCTTGTGTGTGTCAACTAGGGCTGTGTATTGGCAAGAATTTGGCGATACGATATATAACATGACAGAGGGGTCACGGTACGATATATCTTGATATATTGCGATACTA
>NW_013975650.1:0-238 GCF_001266775.1 Austrofundulus limnaeus | reverse complement strand
GTGGGGGACACCCTGCAATGGTTGTAAGTCCATGCCAGGGACACACACAGAGACAAGCAATCATTCACACATTAGAGTTCCCAATAAAACTAACATGCATGTTTTTGGTCGGTGGGAGAAAACCCATGCAATGCATGCATGAGGACAACCTGCAAACTCCATGCAGAGAGACCCCAGACTGGAAGGTAATATAGTGTCCCCTATACCAGTGTTTCCCAAAGTGGGGTCCCGAAACATC
>NW_013975649.1:0-239 GCF_001266775.1 Austrofundulus limnaeus | reverse complement strand
ATGTTAAATATTAGGCTCTGCCCAATCACAGAAAAATAGGGTGGGCCATTTATAGTTACACCTAAGTAAAATGGGAATGGTTTGTGATATTAACTTCCTGTTTGTGGCACATTAGTATTTGTTTTCTGTAATGTATGTGTTTTCTGTAATGTATGTGTTTTCTGTAATGTATGTGTTTTCTGAAATGTAATGTGTTTTCTGTAAAAAGTCCTGATGCATCTCAGTAATCCAGGTAAGAA
>NW_013975648.1:0-239 GCF_001266775.1 Austrofundulus limnaeus | reverse complement strand
CATAAGGAGCAGTGGGTCCCCACAAGGTAGTATATTTTTAAAAATTGGGTCTTAACAGGTCACAAATGTTGGAACATACACACCATCCTTTTACTTGCATCAAACTGAGGACTATTGACTTCCATTCATTTGTAACTGTTTTTATGTCTAACCCAGACAATTTCCTTAAAATTAACCATTACAGGTCTATAGTTCACACTAACCTGAACCAGAACTTAACTCACACCATACCTCTAAAC
>NW_013975647.1:0-239 GCF_001266775.1 Austrofundulus limnaeus | reverse complement strand
AGATTTGTTTAGTTTATAGATACATAAAGAGAAAAGGCAGCAGGTTGTCTCCACTTCATGCAAAAACAAGTGATGCAGACTGAGGTCGTCCTGGTTTAGAGTGCATGATGGATGAGGAATCAGCCTCTTGTTTTTACAGACCAGCGCCTCTCTGTTTAGTGTCTCTGTGGCTGGTCTGAGGTCTGCTAATTATCAACCAGTCATTAATGTCCTGGTCAGGCCTGCTGCACACACAGACC
>NW_013975646.1:0-239 GCF_001266775.1 Austrofundulus limnaeus | reverse complement strand
CCTAAAGCACTAATCTGGAAAACAGTTCCCCTATTAGTGCTTTAGGGGAACTGTGCCCACCACTGCTATTCAGAATACAAATGATGGGATTAACAGTAAACTTTTTATGGATACCAGCACACAGAGGGAATGAAGCAGCTGAAAGAGCATGAAAAAGCAACAAAAAAGCTTCACAATAGTCAGAAGTAAGACCTATTGTCAAACTAAAACTGAAGCAATGGAAATAACACTGGGAAGAA
>NW_013975645.1:0-239 GCF_001266775.1 Austrofundulus limnaeus | reverse complement strand
CAATAAAAACGACACAAAAAATAAAGCACGTACCATAAATTTACCTCATTGCCTAATTACCTAATTGAAATGAATTAAATTAAACATAAAAATGAAAAAAAATCATGCGTATGTACAGTCAAAACACAATTATTTGTTCATATGTCACATGTAGACAAAATTAAACTAAACAGGACTAAATTGAATTGTGGTTCTTGTAGGCCTTCTGTTTTAAGTTCCATGAGAGGTTTTCATAGATA
>NW_013975644.1:0-239 GCF_001266775.1 Austrofundulus limnaeus | reverse complement strand
TTATTTGCTGTGTCCCCCAGCTCCTAGACAGCCAAGGGGAACGTAACAAGGCTCATCTCAGCAAACTGCAACAACAAATATAATTTATGCTTCTCAGAAAGACAGAAAATAACAAGGAAACGCTCAGAGTAGTGTCGCACAATCCAGTCACAGCAGTTTGTGAAGAAAATGGCTGCTGCTGAAGAAATGTCAACATCCCTACTAACAGTAAAGGGATATTCTGGTTATTTGTGAAGTAA
>NW_013975643.1:0-239 GCF_001266775.1 Austrofundulus limnaeus | reverse complement strand
CATCCAGAACCATTTTTTTTCACAGTTTGGAGTAAAATACAACTGAAATGAGCACTGACTTATTTTTTTCCCCCATCATGCAGCAAAACCCACCCTAGTCCATAAGTCTGTCCATCTTGTGAGTTGGACAACTTAAAAAAGGCAACTTCCATTTCAGTGTGTGACTTCATAGGAAAGGTACCCATCACTTATAAGATTACCTTGTCAAAATCCAAGATGGCTGCAGCCCTATATATGCA
>NW_013975642.1:0-239 GCF_001266775.1 Austrofundulus limnaeus | reverse complement strand
GCCCAATCAGGCGGATCGGACCCACTTTGCTGCCACTCAGTAACAATAAACGCCTCTCGGTCATTGAAGCTGCAGGATCTCAAGTCTCGGCGGTTCGGCCGGTCCGGCAGGTGGTCTACCTGCGGGACCAGGGTCCACAAGTCCCAGGAGCCACAACAACTCACCTTCCCAAAACACGAGCTCGTGGCACAGCTTTCATCATCACCCAGAATGAGGAAGAAACAACCTCTAACTGAGAC
>NW_013975641.1:0-239 GCF_001266775.1 Austrofundulus limnaeus | reverse complement strand
GGTGTAATCAGGAAGAGATGTACATGATAAGGTCAATTCATTATTAGAATAGGAAGTGGTCAGTGTTTTGCAGAGTGTATGCTCAGAGCAGAGCTCTTGTCTCTTTGGTTTGATTCAGCCTAAGGTCTGCAACAGGCCTGTGTGCTGGGTGCTGTTCTGTGAACCTGACTGGAGTCAGAAGATTGAGAATAAAACTTTGAGAAGAAATCCAGCTGGATTCCTGTTTATTCGGACATACC
>NW_013975640.1:0-239 GCF_001266775.1 Austrofundulus limnaeus | reverse complement strand
AAGGACGTAATAATCCATGGTTTACAGTAGATTTAGGAGAGCTTCTGCACGAGTGAAATTCTGCGACAGTCAGGCTTGGAAGCTGACTGGATTTATTTTAGAAAACAGCGAAATTAATTTACCTCTCTTCTTTGAAATACAAAGTCCAAATTTTATCTGTCTATGGACTACCGAAAGTCTGAAAAATCCCCCAAAATTCTGGAAAACAATTAAATCTTTGTCATCAACCTCTCTAACTC
>NW_013975639.1:0-239 GCF_001266775.1 Austrofundulus limnaeus | reverse complement strand
GATTACATTTACAAAGCAAACATTTGTTTGAGACATACAGTGTGTACTGTACCAGTGAAGCTAAAGGGATGTCTTTGGTCTGTGAGAGGACACTGGATAACCGGGATAAAATTCATGCAGAGGGAGAACCCAAGAAGTTCTCAGACTGAGATTTAATCCAGTAACCATTTTGCTGTGAAACAACAGCTCTATCAACTGTGCTTCTGCTGCCAAATTTTATATACAGTATATATAATGTG
>NW_013975638.1:0-239 GCF_001266775.1 Austrofundulus limnaeus | reverse complement strand
GTCTATTACGTCAAATTATCTGTGACAGAACAGCCAAATAAGGTCTGGACTCACAATTTCTTCCTTTTAATTCTCCTTTGGCTCTGGGACAGACACTGGTTCTGGGTCAGACTCTGGCTCCAACATGCCCAACATGCTGAATGGACGAGTCTCCCCTTGTTGACATCTTTTGATAAAATTGTAAATAAAATGTTTCTGTACTGCTACAAAATGCTAACCCCTCTCTCAAACTGGAGTGG
>NW_013975637.1:0-239 GCF_001266775.1 Austrofundulus limnaeus | reverse complement strand
CACAGCAAGATGGTTGCAAATACCCAAAATTCTGTGAGACTGCAATAAAAAAGCAGCTGTTTCATCAACATTTTAAGTGACCAACTACTCTCCAACTGTGGGATATTAATCCCAAAATTATACCAGTCTGTAACAAAAATTGTTGTGGCGCAAATACCCTGGTTTTGTTCCGTTTTGCACACCAGTCAGTCATTTAGTTCAATTTATCTAGATTTTCCTAGATTTTCCTCCTCAGCAAC
>NW_013975636.1:0-239 GCF_001266775.1 Austrofundulus limnaeus | reverse complement strand
GTGACTTCCTGTCTGCAGAGTGACTTCCTGTCTGCAGAGTGACTTCCTGTCTGCAGAGTGACTTCCTGTCTGCAGAGTGACTTCCTGTCTGCAGAGTGACTTCCTGTCTGCAGAGTGACTTCCTGTCTGCAGAGTGACTTCCTGTCTGCAGAGTGACTTCCTGTCTGCAGAGTGACTTCCTGTCTGCAGAGTGACTTCCTGTCTGCAGAGTGACTTCCTGTCTGCAGAGTGACTTCCTG
>NW_013975635.1:0-239 GCF_001266775.1 Austrofundulus limnaeus | reverse complement strand
GAGCTGTGAAGTTCCAACCAAAACTGACCTCATGTTTAAACGGCAGTGTTACAGCTAGCTGCCGCTGCTGCTTTTTGAACTTACAATTAACCACAGAATTCACAACAGCTAATGTGAATTGACAGCAGTCTAATAACTGCTGTGGGATTGTAGAAACTGCAGGTTGGCAGTAATCCACTGAAGTCTCGGCTGTGTTTGGGCCAGTCGTTAACCAGTCAAAACTGTCAGAAATTAACTGT
>NW_013975634.1:0-239 GCF_001266775.1 Austrofundulus limnaeus | reverse complement strand
TACCACCATCAGTTGGCCAGTTAAGGTCCTCTCTTCGCGGGTCATGGGACACTAATTGAGGGTGTGGTTTCGATTGATTCATTCTGGGCCTCTGGTTTGTACTCTCAAGTCCATTCGTCGACTTAACCACCAACCCAAGCTACTGGCTCTGCATGCAGGTCGCGAGGTGTCGTGCATCTTAATGGTTTACCCCCCATGCCTCCGCGTTCTCTCGCGCTTTGGTTAACCAGGTTCACTTT
>NW_013975633.1:0-239 GCF_001266775.1 Austrofundulus limnaeus | reverse complement strand
CTTTAATAAGTGTGAACGGTTCACTTTAACAAGTGTGAACGGTTCACTTTAACAAGTGTGATTGTTTCACTTTAATAAGTGTGAACGGTTCACTTTAATAAGTGTGAACGGTTCACTTTAACAAGTGTGAACGGTTCACTTTAATAAGTGTGAACGGTTCACTTTAAGAAGTGTGAACGGTTCACTTTAAGAAGTGTGAACGGTTCACTTTAATAAGTGTGAACGGTTCACTTTAATAC
>NW_013975632.1:0-239 GCF_001266775.1 Austrofundulus limnaeus | reverse complement strand
CAACTGTGCTAAACACATTTTTTTAATTATTACAAGACTTTCACTGGTACAAACTCATTTTGTGATTCTTACTTTAATGTTTGGATGGGTTTGTAAATGAGGACCTGTGTGCGTGCATTTCTGGTTGAATGCACCGTGTTTGATGCTACGTGTGTGTGTCAGTACGAAAAACTAATGTCGAGATAGATGAATAAATGAAAGATCTGGGAAACCCATCAGCATCTCGCGCTAGGTTGTCA
>NW_013975631.1:0-239 GCF_001266775.1 Austrofundulus limnaeus | reverse complement strand
GTGGGAGCGACTCAGTAACTGGTGGGAGCGACTCAGTAACTGGTGGGAGCGACTTATTAACTGGTGAGATTGATTTACTAACTGGTGGGTATGACTTACTAACTTGTGGGAGTGACTTAATAGCTGGTGGAAGCGACTTACTATTTGGTGGGAGCGACTAACTAACTGGTGGGAGCGACTTAATAACTTGTGGGAGCGACTTACTAACTGGAGGGTGCGACAGCAACTGGTGGGAGCGA
>NW_013975630.1:0-239 GCF_001266775.1 Austrofundulus limnaeus | reverse complement strand
GGGTGGATACTCCTACTCCTCATCTCAAGCTACTCATCGGAGCTTACATCATCTCACAGCGCTCACATCCTCTGCTGGGGTCTGAGCGCAAAATGTAATTCATGTCAATAAACTTGCTAATTTCTGTCTTTGTGTGAGTCTCTCCACGTTGAAATGAGAGCCAAAACAAAAGTGTTACATTTATACTGTGTTTTGTTAGGTGTTTGAAATATTTTTTCTTCACATTTTCTCTCTGTGTC
>NW_013975629.1:0-239 GCF_001266775.1 Austrofundulus limnaeus | reverse complement strand
AAAATAAACCGTGTCGACAGCTTTTGAGTAGCGACCTCAAAGCTTCATGTCGCGGAGTTCACTGGCTACTCTGACGCGTATGCGCAATTACGCACGTAACCAGACCAGATTTATAGCTCTAAAAACCTCAACGGGACGAACACACTGGGTTTACAAAGAAAGGGACCCCTTTTTCACTCGTTCATCACACAGATGTGAGCACATGCATGCAACATCGCTTCTCAAGCGAAAACAACACG
>NW_013975628.1:0-239 GCF_001266775.1 Austrofundulus limnaeus | reverse complement strand
TGTAACACCTGTCTGCTAGACTCGTTCTAGCACTACCCTGTGCACTTTGCTCTTTCTCCAGTTTCTCGTGTGCATTTTTTATAATGTTTCCGTTGTTTGAAATGGCCAGTCTCAATGTCTGTCCTGTGCTGCTTATCAAAGATCTCAATGTCCTCCGATTGTTTGGTCATTACCATTTTGTCTGTTTGAATCGGAAAGTCCCATGAGATCTTAGCTCACCCATTTTCACCACTTTGAGA
>NW_013975627.1:0-239 GCF_001266775.1 Austrofundulus limnaeus | reverse complement strand
GTGTAGACCCCTCCAGCCAGTGTCTCCATTCCTCCAGAGCCAGTTTGACTGCCAGCAGTTCACGATCGCCCACATCATAATTTCTCTCTGCAGGGGACAAAGACTTGGAAAAGAATGCACAGGGATGTATTTTGTTATCAGAAAACCTTTGGTTCAAAACGGCTCCTACCCCAGTACTAGAGGCGTCAACTTCAACAATGAATTGCCTTGAAGGGTCAGGAAAGCGAAGCACTGGTGCC
>NW_013975626.1:0-239 GCF_001266775.1 Austrofundulus limnaeus | reverse complement strand
GCACCTTTGAGCTGTGTCAGGATGCATTTTTAATTCTGAGCCTCTCTAAAATGGAAAATAGGTGTGTACGATTATTTTAGTCAAAATACGATCATTTTGAGCTGCTGATACGATAATTCAACATTTCCCATGTGGCAACACTGTGGGTCGGTTTTCCTGAAATGATCTGTTCCACCAGAAGAGGCTGCTGGCCTGGCAGCTCCGGAATAAAACGTAAATTTCTGTTAATAAATAAAACA
>NW_013975625.1:0-239 GCF_001266775.1 Austrofundulus limnaeus | reverse complement strand
GATCAAGGAATAGAACTGAAACCTAATGTGTAAAATATAAGCATCACCTGCTGCTTGAGTTTTACACAAAAAAATCTCACGCTGAGCCATTGTGCTCAAACAGTAAATGACATTATGCAAAATAATATCTCAAATAAGCAACATGTGCTCAAAGTATGTGTTGGGAATCATGCTCAGCCACTATTACCACATCAAATCTGGGCTCATTATGTGTAAAACTGGCTGAGTTGGAGCCATTT
>NW_013975624.1:0-239 GCF_001266775.1 Austrofundulus limnaeus | reverse complement strand
CTTGGACAGTTCCTTCAGCCCTTCACTCTGTCTAAAGTCCTGCAACATTCAAGCATTTTCAGGAACTTGGACAGCTCCTTCAGCACTTCACACTGTCTGGGGTCCTTTAACTTTCCAGCACTTTCAGGACCAAGGACAGTTCATTCAGCCTTTCACACTTTCCGGGGTCCTGAAACATTCCAGCAAGTTCAGGATGCTGGAGAGTTCCTTCAGCCCTTCACACTGCCCAAGGTCCTAAA
>NW_013975623.1:0-239 GCF_001266775.1 Austrofundulus limnaeus | reverse complement strand
CTGTCTTTAGTCTCTCTCCTTTACATGTTTATCTATTTCTATAAATAACGTGTTTTTGTCTCTCTTCCAGAGGAACACCCAGATACACCTTCTGTTTGTCTGTCTCTTTCCTGTCCCTCAAACTCAGCTGGTTTATATTATTATAAAAGGGAGATTTTCTTTTCCACTGTTTGTCACCACTGTGCTGCTCAGGATGTGAGACTGTGGTGAAGGGATTCATGTTAGCCCCACATTAGCCC
>NW_013975622.1:0-239 GCF_001266775.1 Austrofundulus limnaeus | reverse complement strand
GGACAGTTAAGATCAGAACCGGGTCAGAACCAGGACAGTTAAGATCAGAACCGGGTCAGAACCAGGACAGTTAAGATCAGAACCGGGTCAGAACCAGGACAGTTAAGATCAGAACCGGGTCAGAACCAGGACAGTTAAGATCAGAACCGGGTCAGAACCAGGACAGTTAAGATCAGAACCGGGTCAGAACCAGGACAGTTAAGATCAGAACCGGGTCAGAACCAGGACAGTTAAGATCA
>NW_013975621.1:0-239 GCF_001266775.1 Austrofundulus limnaeus | reverse complement strand
GATCTAGACGATCTGCAGCTGGAGTTTAAGTAAAAAGTGCTAGACTCACCGCACTTACATATTTAGCTACATGAACTTTGTAGGAATATAACTTTTGCTCGTCATTGCTTAATATAAATTCCAGCTGTGGCCTTTGCAGATAAACAATCCTCCTCCTCCTTACAATCATTCCTGTCAGTACCATAAATTGTGATTTAACATCCAGACTTTATTGTAAAAGCACTGATACTGTTTTGAAC
>NW_013975620.1:0-239 GCF_001266775.1 Austrofundulus limnaeus | reverse complement strand
GATCATAAACATGTCAGGACTTTTATTTTAATGACACTTTTATTGACATGAATACTTGCTTTTAAAGAATGAACCATTTGGAGCAAGTGACACTTTGGCAGGTTTCAACCAGGTTTTTGCAGTTTCTACTTATTTAGAAATACTAGTGTTTGTAAAAGTTAATGACTTGAGAAATGCACCAAAGCAACTGGGGAAACGATAAAAGACATGGTGTATTAGCTGTGTGCGTGGTGCTCCTG
>NW_013975619.1:0-239 GCF_001266775.1 Austrofundulus limnaeus | reverse complement strand
GACAGGCCTAATCATCAGCCGGACATTGAGAGCAAAAGACAGAGTTTTATGTCACCGGGGGGGCGAGCTCGCTCGAGGTGATATGACGCATGCGCTATATGCGTAACGTGAAAGCTGACACAGTTGGAAAAGAGCCCACAAAACACTTACTTTGGCTTAAAATACAGACATTCTGACAAATAAGTAATTGTTTGTAAACTTACCTCAGCTTAGAAGGCAGAGGGTGTTGGTCTTTTCTG
>NW_013975618.1:0-239 GCF_001266775.1 Austrofundulus limnaeus | reverse complement strand
TTATTACATCCACATGATTAACAATTATTACACCCACATGATTAACAGTTATTACACCCACATGATTAACACGCATTACACCCACATGATTAACACACATAACACCCACATGATTAACACATATTACATCCACATGATTAACAATTATTACACCCACATGATTAACAATTATTACACCCACATGATTAACACGCATTACACCCACATGATTAACAATTATTACACCCACATGATTAACA
>NW_013975617.1:0-239 GCF_001266775.1 Austrofundulus limnaeus | reverse complement strand
TATCAGCAACAGGTCGTCTGCTTTCGCACGTCCCAGGAACTCAGAACCAAAATACCCTGATTTCACACAACCATTCTCTAAATAACGTGTATGTCCATCTGTTTTTTCAACATATATTAAAACTTTTGTTGAACATGAGAATGAACCCCACCACCACTACACAATTTTACCCTCACAACCACTAACTTTTATCTGCATATACATTGACAAAACCAGCTAAAGAACGACTGTAAATGATT
>NW_013975616.1:0-239 GCF_001266775.1 Austrofundulus limnaeus | reverse complement strand
GACCCTCAGAGGTTGTGGGTCTGAGCTTCCAGTAAAGTCTGAAGCAGCTGCAGTTTGAAGCTTTCTTCTCTCCACTCTCTGGCTGCTCGGGTCTCCTCCTCCCAGCAGCTGAAAGCCAATAGAAACAGGGGGCGTGGCCTCAAGTGCTTCAGCAGAGTCATCATCATCTTCCTCACAGTGAGGAAGAACATCAGTCTGTGCAGCAGCAGGTCTGTCATCAGTTACAGACCCTCAGAAAG
>NW_013975615.1:0-239 GCF_001266775.1 Austrofundulus limnaeus | reverse complement strand
GTCTGTCAATGCTATTGGCTTGCAAACTAGGTACAATTAACCTATTGTTTGACAACCTGGCTTGCCATGCTTTAATAGTTTCTGTCTCGAGCATTGTCATTTTTGAAGTGAAGTTTTGTAAATGCTAATAGCTAGATAGCAGAAATGGGTAACCATGACCCTATTATTTGACAAATTGGCTTGCCTGTTTCAGTCAAAATCAAAATGATTCTCTGTGTTGGTGTTTATTTGTTTTATTC
>NW_013975614.1:0-239 GCF_001266775.1 Austrofundulus limnaeus | reverse complement strand
GTGTACTTCACAAAAGGGTGAGGTTGTTTTGGTGGTACTTGGTGTATTGCAGCTGGAAGCTGGTTCTGAGCCCACATGAACAAACTTGACTCAACTTGTAATTTAACAGCCAGATATTTTAATAAGTTCATTGTGACTCAGTTCAGCAGCGCAGCAAGTAAAGACTAATCCACAGATAGTAGTTTTTACTGCATTAAATATGTTAACTCATTTTGCAAAATTATCAGTTGTAAATAATA
>NW_013975613.1:0-239 GCF_001266775.1 Austrofundulus limnaeus | reverse complement strand
TACAAACTCCCAGTTAAAGCTGCTGTAATCTGGAAGGCCTTTTTTTTTAAATGGAGGGTTGGAAAATTCTTCTCTTGAAGCCAGGTTGAAAACACTGAATCAGTCAGTTTAACTTTACTTGACAAACTGCACATGTAACATCCAGCTTTCCAAAATAATGGTTTTAGTTCTTATCAGCTTCATATCATTGTGTGTTGTTTTCACAAACTTCGCACCCGGTCTGTCTGTAACTACATGAG
>NW_013975612.1:0-239 GCF_001266775.1 Austrofundulus limnaeus | reverse complement strand
CAAAGTGACCGAGGTGACTTACAGACAAACGGTTGAAGCACCAGCTGGAGTTTCCTGAACCTTTCAGCTTCTTCTGAAGAAACATTAAACCTGTCATCGTTTTATTTGTGCGTTTAAACACAACTCCTTTAATCACAGCTAAATAAATTAGTCTCTTCATCAAGTGTCACAACCTCTGAATCAAAATGACAGCAGATTTTTTTTTGTTTTAATAACTCAAGCCTCCAAGTATCACAGGC
>NW_013975611.1:0-239 GCF_001266775.1 Austrofundulus limnaeus | reverse complement strand
AGGTTGAATCTTTATTATATGGAAAGAAGTGTTTTTTGAAGTTTTGAGTTGTGCACAGATTCTCTGCTTAGATTCGGACTGCTGTGCTGTTTTGTTTGGGTTTTCAGATACGGTTCAAGGCCACATGCTGAGGCCTGACTGCTGTGCTGTACGGTATGAACCTGATTGGTGTCAGAGATGAGAATAAAGTTTTAAGAAGAAATCTAATTGGGTCCTGTTACATTATTCAGACTTCCATT
>NW_013975610.1:0-239 GCF_001266775.1 Austrofundulus limnaeus | reverse complement strand
GACCTCCTTCCATGCTCAAGTTTAAAAAATGAGCTTCTGTTGAAATCAGTGCACAGCTACTACATCAGGCTGTATGTAGCTCAATATCTAAATTCCACCAAGTTATAGTCATTTTATGTTGGCTGAGGTCAACCAGCTGTGTTGGACTCCAAAACTTAAAGAGGCAATATCATGTAAAATCAACTTTTTTGAGTATACTCTCATAAAAAACATGCCCAAAGCCTTGCTCTGACTCATTC
>NW_013975609.1:0-239 GCF_001266775.1 Austrofundulus limnaeus | reverse complement strand
ATGACTAAAATTAATTTTTATAGAATTGTTATACTTCTCCCCAGCTGCTTCTAACTACGACCACAACCAAGAAACTTCCACATATTGACTGCAGAGACCCCTTACTTGGCTTTTTCTATGTACCAAGTTGAAATTTTACATCAGGACAACAGTTTACAATCACACACCATGAGCAACGTGGAGAATAAATTCAGAGTCTGACTCAAACAAAGTTTAGCTCTTGTGACAACTATCCTGTT
>NW_013975608.1:0-239 GCF_001266775.1 Austrofundulus limnaeus | reverse complement strand
GTACATCACTTCTGAAAAGCTTCACATCTCCAGTAAATATGGATACACAAAAGTCAAAAGTATTAAAAATTTTCACTTGAGGATTTTTTTAATGGCCTGAGACAGTCAGATCCACCACTTGTCAAGGAACTAATCTGCTGTACAGCACAAAGTAAGCTCTCCCTACGTTCAAGTTCAACTTTGCCCTGAGCAAATGAGGGAAGAGGAATGTAAGTGACTGAAAAAGGACAGACTATAGG
>NW_013975607.1:0-239 GCF_001266775.1 Austrofundulus limnaeus | reverse complement strand
CGGTTCGGCACAGTTTGGTTCAGCACAGTTTGGTTCGGCTCGGTTCGGCACAGTTTGGTTCGGCTCGGTTCGGCACAGTTCGGTTCGGCACAGTTCGGCTCGGTTCGGTTCGGCACAGCTCGGTTCGGCACAGTTTGGTTCAGCACAGTTTGGTTCGGCTCGGTTCGGCACAGTTTGGTTCGGCTCGGTTCGGCACAGTTCGGTTCGGCACAGTTCGGCTCGGTTCGGTTCGGCACAGC
>NW_013975606.1:0-239 GCF_001266775.1 Austrofundulus limnaeus | reverse complement strand
GCCTAGTTGAGTAAATGCAAATCAGTTTGAAACTTTTTCTTTGAACAAAATTGTGTAAATTGCTCAATTTTCTTAACTCAGTTCAGTGGAACCAGCACTGTTTAACGAATTCAACACTTAATTTCTTAACATGCGTGTAAAAGTACTTTCACTTTCCTGATTGTGAGCAAATTCCTTTTTATCAAAGGGATTTTATATTTCTTTAAAGTACTTTGTATACTACTGGAAAAGACTGATAG
>NW_013975605.1:0-239 GCF_001266775.1 Austrofundulus limnaeus | reverse complement strand
AAATCAGCGTAGTTTTCTACAAATTGGCGAGCGTAGTTACAAACGCCTAGAAAACTTTGTAGCTCTTTGACATTGGAGGGTGTCTTAAGATTGTCCAGGCCTTGGGTGCGACCAAGTTGTGGTTGTGTTGAGGCTTTAGCAGTAACTTTGAGAACAAAAGGTCAGAATGAGGAGGTCATGGAAAACATCTTGTATAATATCCTGGAACAGATTACATCATCAGTGGTCCACAAAAAACA
>NW_013975604.1:0-239 GCF_001266775.1 Austrofundulus limnaeus | reverse complement strand
GTAATCAGCAAAGCAGGTTGAGGCAGCAGACTGCCCTGGAGGTAGAGAGGCAACAGAGTACATTTATTGTGGAATAAAATTCAGTTTGACGTGATGTTTTATGACTGTACAACGAATTTTATAAGCTGCGATAACACACTCTTTCACAAGAAAAAACTCCACATTGTATTTTTTATACAATGCTGTGATGAAACATTGAAGGTTTAGAAAAAAATCAACACTTATTGCTTGTATCCGAT
>NW_013975603.1:0-239 GCF_001266775.1 Austrofundulus limnaeus | reverse complement strand
GGTAGAACAGATATATATAATTAATCCATAACAGTGCATAAAAACATGAGAAATCTTGACAGTGTGTAAAGATGATCTGCTACATGTTCAGCGAGGATTGCATCTGTCAAATGTGAAAAACAGCAGACAAAATCCATTCAGGGAGTTTGCCTTCATGGATTAACAGAATACGATGATTGTCAAAACGTGCAGAAGTAGGAGACGGATTTTTCTTATGTAATTGTTTATCAGCCACAATG
>NW_013975602.1:0-239 GCF_001266775.1 Austrofundulus limnaeus | reverse complement strand
TGTGTCAGGAGGACGGTAATAGAAAAAGGAGAGTTCGAGAGCAAAGTCTGGAGATTCCATTAAGGTTGCTGCGTAGTTTAGGATGACTGCCAAGTATGCAGTCGATAGATTTATTGAATAAAGAATGAGAGTGAATGAATGTTATATGCAATCAGAAAGAAAACATTAAGACAGTTGACTGACGGTGTAAACTTTTATTTTCAGCTCATATGGTAATAACCAGAAACCAGGGGATGCAC
>NW_013975601.1:0-239 GCF_001266775.1 Austrofundulus limnaeus | reverse complement strand
TCATCTGGGGGGGAGGTGTCAAAACATATAAGGGGAGGGGTGCGGAGGAGCCAGTGAGATACAGGGCAGACTTTGTGCCGGAACCAAAAGAAGACCTACAGAGTCCAACCTGTTGTTAAGTCAAAGCTCAGGTCTTTATTCCAGCGCTCAGAAGAACCCTTCAATGTAGTGCTGGGCGGTATACCGTTTTGTACCGAATACTGTTTTTTATTTTTTGTTATGATAACGTTTCGTCGCGG
>NW_013975600.1:0-239 GCF_001266775.1 Austrofundulus limnaeus | reverse complement strand
AAAGTGAATCACTGCAATAAATCTAAATATCTACATTTATTAAACTCACACAAACAAATCCAAGAAAGAAAAGAGCAGCAGAAAACTTTGGAAATCAGCTTGATAGATTGTGTTTTTTATGCTTGTTCAGTTCGTGCTCTATGAGTCAGCAGCCGAAAGCTGCTGCAGCTGAAACGTACTTCTATCCCCTCAGTGTTGATCTGAGCCTTTTAACGCTCCCACACACTTTGCATCATGAG
>NW_013975599.1:0-239 GCF_001266775.1 Austrofundulus limnaeus | reverse complement strand
CCTCCGAACTTACGGGGACTCCGGGAAAACAAAGACGGTCACCCGGAGAAAATACAACAAGATCATGCAGACACTGTTGCAGAGCGACGAGTCGGACGGCGTGTACGTGGACAACAGCCACATCAACGCCAAATTCAAATTCTGGGTCAAGTCCAAAGGCTTTCAGGTCGGAACCAACGTCCTGGGGGAGCACAACAACAAGAAGGGGGCACCGGGGAAAGCCGTGCTCTACGTCCCGG
>NW_013975598.1:0-239 GCF_001266775.1 Austrofundulus limnaeus | reverse complement strand
AGATGTAGGAGTTAGCTTAACTATAGATCTTTATTAAATGAAAAACAATTTTTCTAATTAAATCCTCAGTTAAATATTTTGGCATTCAAATCTAAAGATGAAAGGGAATGTGAAAATATGAGCATGATGTAAAATTCAATATTCACTCAAAAGTCAAAGAAGTTCATTTTAAAACACTACATGGTAAATATACCTAATGTTTCAGGATTGAAAGTGTAACTGTGTTTTTTGTAATGAAT
>NW_013975597.1:0-239 GCF_001266775.1 Austrofundulus limnaeus | reverse complement strand
AAATATGATTAGGTTATTTTGACTAAATTTGACTTAATCCTCATCCCGAAATGATGGGTCACATATAAGTACTAGGATTTTATTACATGCAAGTCCTAAAATAAACAGAATCATCATCTATGTTTACAGTAAAGCAAAAAGAATTAACATTAATAATGAGATTTACAATCCTGAAAGAGAGAAAATGCATTTCCTACAAAAATTCATGGTGAATGCATAATGATGGAAGAGTTTTGCTG
>NW_013975596.1:0-239 GCF_001266775.1 Austrofundulus limnaeus | reverse complement strand
TTTGGTTTGGTTTTCAGAGCTGCTGCAGATCCAGACAATAACAGCTGGTTTTAACCCGTTTCAGACGGACATCGTGTTTGTGTAAAGGATTGTGTGTTGTGTTGGTTTCAGACTGTGTAAAGGATTGTGTGTTGTGTTGGTTTCAGACTGTGTAAAGGATTGTGTGTTGGTGTCGCAGAGGAGGGTTTAGTTTTGTGTAACGCTCACACCCAGGTTTTGTTTTCTCTGTAGGACTGGAC
>NW_013975595.1:0-239 GCF_001266775.1 Austrofundulus limnaeus | reverse complement strand
GTTTAATGTACTCATTCACCCGATCATGCAACATTGTTACAGACATGTTTATTCTGACCATTAGTACACAATCCAGTCTATCTTGGTGGCAGTACATTCCTCAGAACATCATCTCACACATCCAGTAACTATCTACAATAGAAAAGGTTTGTTCACTGATAAAATTAAAAATGAAATAAATTGTTGGAATTGTCATTGTTATGTTCTCACATGTTTGACTTAAAGGTTTTGGGTTCTCA
>NW_013975594.1:0-239 GCF_001266775.1 Austrofundulus limnaeus | reverse complement strand
GATGGATGGTCTTCTCTGCCAAGATGCATCTCTCATTCTGCCGTTCAGCTCTGTTCCTCACTACGTCTGTGGCTCTTCCTCCCAGTGGGTTTCCTTCCACCCGCTCTCAGTTTCTGCTGCCGCCTAATTATTGCCTTTTTAATCGGACTGTGCCTCACCTTTCTGTCTTTGATTTTGTTTTATCGCTTTCTTTTTGCTTCTCTTTTTCGTGATTGCTCTTTATAATATATGTATACACC
>NW_013975593.1:0-239 GCF_001266775.1 Austrofundulus limnaeus | reverse complement strand
GTAAAGATTTAATCTGTAACATTTCTCTTTAATATATTTATTTACAGCTGCATGTAAAGATTTAATCTGTAACATTTCTCTTTAATATATTTATTTACAGCTGCATGTAAAGATTTAATCTGTAACATTTCTCTTTAATATATTTATTTACAGCTGCATGTAAAGATTTAATCTGTAACATTTCTCTTTAATATATTTATTTACAGCTGCATGTAAAGATTTAATCTGTAACATTTCTC
>NW_013975592.1:0-239 GCF_001266775.1 Austrofundulus limnaeus | reverse complement strand
AATTCTAAAAGTTGAAGACGTTTCGCTTCCAGGAGGCTTTTTCACTTCAAAGTCTGTAGTGAGCTGAGGTGCTGGCTTTCAAATATCCACCTGACATGGCTTCTTCTTCCTCTTCATGGATTATTTTGAAAACAAGTTTTAAGGGATGTTGAATGTTGAATTCATTTTCAGTGAGAAAACATGGCAGAAAAAGCTAAATATCTAATATTAGGGGTGCAACAATACTGACCGTCTGGTGG
>NW_013975591.1:0-239 GCF_001266775.1 Austrofundulus limnaeus | reverse complement strand
TGGATGAAAAGGTGCAACAACAACCGTCGTCCTCTTCCTCCCTCCAGCCACACATTCCTCCACTTCTTTATTTCATTCCTCCCTTTTTTTCCCTCCTGCATCCTTCGATCCGGCTTCATCCCACCCATCAATCATGTCCTCCTCTCCTCCTCTTTCTCTCCCCTCCTCCTCTTCCTTCGTCGCTCCCTTCATCCCATCTGGAGAATAGTGCAGCAGCAGCACTTAAAGAGACGACCAAT
>NW_013975590.1:0-239 GCF_001266775.1 Austrofundulus limnaeus | reverse complement strand
CTACAAGAGACTCATCTCCGCATCAAGGATCATAATAGGTTACGTTGCTCTTGGATGAATCAGGTTTTTCATTCGGATTTTAATTCCAAATCAAGAGGAGTAGCCATTGTGATTAGTAAAACAGTACAATTCTCACCCACGGACATCATAGCTGATAAATATGGTAGATATGTGATAGTCGCTGGAACATTAATGCAGAAAAAGGTTCTTTTGGTAAATGTATGTGCTCCAAACATTGA
>NW_013975589.1:0-239 GCF_001266775.1 Austrofundulus limnaeus | reverse complement strand
ATCTGATGCCACATCTGATAAGCTAATGAAAACTATTTGACAAATTATTATTTCAAAGCTGACTGGACTATCAATTTAATGTCTTTGGAGGATCACACAAGACAGGAATTTAGCCTACCATATAACTGATGGATGATATGTAATGGCAGTATTGCATGTTTGTATTGTCCACTTTTAGGGAACCAAAATCACATTAGCAGATTCCCCCATGTTTAAACTAGACACCACAAAGCGGTAAC
>NW_013975588.1:0-239 GCF_001266775.1 Austrofundulus limnaeus | reverse complement strand
GTCTCACACACAGCAGGAAGAAGGTGGTGTGTTTGAAGGGAGGGGGGCTCACAGAAATATCCATTGTGCTGGCAGAAATTAAAATTCACCACAGTGAAGGACCTGCTGCCTGCCTTTGACCGAGCACACTGCGGCCTGTGGGCGTGTGGAGGCGAGCCAGCAGTCACATCCAAGCTGCTCGTCAGAAAGAAGGAGGCATGGAGGCAAGGGAAGAGGGGTCAGGAAACAAACAGAAAGAG
>NW_013975587.1:0-239 GCF_001266775.1 Austrofundulus limnaeus | reverse complement strand
AGTATGTGCTGATGCTGTTTATGTAATCTAGGAGTGAATAAATTAGCCTGGTATTAGATGATAAATGAGTGTTAATGAATAACCATTGAAGCACAGCAGATACGAAGTCTACATTCTCTCAAATGTGACAGCTAATATGAGACACTCACTTCCTGCAATTCACCCATAGCCTTTTGTATTCTAAGCAATTAATACTCATCATATTGAAGTGAGCTGATAAACAAAGTCAGATAAAAGAC
>NW_013975586.1:0-239 GCF_001266775.1 Austrofundulus limnaeus | reverse complement strand
TCTATTTGTAAATATAAAGTTTCTGACAAGTCTATTTGTAAATATAAAGTTTCTGACAAGCCTATTTGTAAATATAAAGTTTCTAACAAGTCTATTTGTAAAGATAATGTTTCTGACAAGTCTATTTGTAAATTTTAAATTTCTGACAAGTCTATTTGTAAATATAAAGGTTCTGACAAGTCTTTTTGTAAATATAAAGCTTCTGAAAAGTCAGTAAACATAAGGCTTCTGACAAGTTT
>NW_013975585.1:0-239 GCF_001266775.1 Austrofundulus limnaeus | reverse complement strand
TTTCACAGATTTTCAGACTAAAGCAGTAGCAGGTGGTACTTTTCTGGACTCTCAACACGACTAAAAAATAACCCGGACCTTCAGCTGGTTCTGCTCCTTCAGAGGAGGTCAGCGTTCTGTCGACTATTGCACAATCAGCTGATCCACGCTAGCTGCTAACCTCTCCAATGCTAATGCTAGCTGATCATGCTAGCTGCTAGCCTCTCCAATGCTAACACCAGCTGATCCATGCTAGCTGC
>NW_013975584.1:0-239 GCF_001266775.1 Austrofundulus limnaeus | reverse complement strand
GTCTTGCAAGTCAGGACGTGGGAGTTGGAGCTTTTCTGATAGGTCTATGCAGTCATGAGGTGTGCCATCAGTTGGGAATGGCAAAAGGGTGGCAGGGTTTAAAACATTACATCTGTGAATAGTAATGTGTGGTTGTGACAGCAACAAGGCCGTATATGTGATTTGTCTTGCAGGTGACAGTGAGGTGAGACGGCTTTGGAGAAGAAGGATGTCAACAGCATGTGGAACCATGAGTTTCA
>NW_013975583.1:0-239 GCF_001266775.1 Austrofundulus limnaeus | reverse complement strand
GTAGTTCATGTAAAATTAGAGGGTGGTACACAGAAGGGAGAACTAGTTGATTTCTGTACTGGGTTTCTCTAAACATGGTCCCATCCTCCCTGATTTTGAGTCTGCTCCACTCTCTGGCCAAAGCTTTGAACTCAGGCCTCTCAGATTTGAGTTCTTGTGCAGTGGGTTTTTTGTTTTGCAATACACACTTGTACATTTGACCTATTACATGGTCTTGTTGCTGGGCTGCACATATTTCC
>NW_013975582.1:0-239 GCF_001266775.1 Austrofundulus limnaeus | reverse complement strand
GGTCTATTTCTAACTTTAACCAAAAATTCACACTAGTAGAGCTGAAAAAAAGTGAGGACCAGGAAAAGGTAATCGCTTTCCACAAATGACTTCTCTTTGTTGATAAATATTATGTAGGTGGTCCTCTGTATGTACTATACAGTATACACACAATAAGTACACACATGCAGTTTCTGTTCAAATTTTTACATTTGCTGTTGGGAAACTTTTAGGTTTCTGCTTCAGACACACATTCTGTG
>NW_013975581.1:0-239 GCF_001266775.1 Austrofundulus limnaeus | reverse complement strand
CCCTCTGGGCCACATGTTTTTCAGACTTCTTACAGGACAGATTGTCTTCTTTGGGCTTTAAATCCTATTTATCAACTCCCTGACAACAAGAAATTACTTAACTGGACTATAAATAGCACGACGGAAAACAGGCACGTCAAGTTTGTTTATGTTTTGTTGTGGAAGCTCTTACTACCATAAAAGAAAAAAACCCAAACAAATAGTGCATGTTTTCAACACCTTATTGTTCTGTTTACAGC
>NW_013975580.1:0-239 GCF_001266775.1 Austrofundulus limnaeus | reverse complement strand
CAATTTGTTCTGGTTCTTCTCCTTTTAACTTCCTTGTTCTAATTTTAGCTGTTTTTTTCCTTGTTCTACCTTTCTTCTATTTCAGCTATAATTCTGCTTCTATTTTCTACTTTTTGTGCTTCTCTCTATTTTAGCTATGTTCAGCTGTTATTAGCTAAAATTAACTTTTTAAGCTAAAGACACATTTTTTGTAGTTAAGCACACTTGTGCTCCTTATGCTAATTACAGAATTTCCAGCT
>NW_013975579.1:0-239 GCF_001266775.1 Austrofundulus limnaeus | reverse complement strand
TCCTACAACATGGTTTGTAAAAAAAGATTTTTACTACAGATGCGTTCTTGGCTAAATTACGTCTGTACTCTAACTTTCTCTCTCTCCTTGGATGCATGTATCATGATGAGGAAGAGACCTTTCATGCTAATGTCACATAAATATGCTAGGACAAAATAACTCGCTCAATAAAAGCCACTGCACACTGTGAACATAAACACGACTGGAAAACTTTTATTAAGGACATGCTTCTAGGATGT
>NW_013975578.1:0-239 GCF_001266775.1 Austrofundulus limnaeus | reverse complement strand
TTTAAAGCTGCTGTTCGTCTGTTGGAGTCGTCACGTCTTGTTTGAGTTTTCATGTAATTTATTAGTTTTTTTTTCTCTTTTCGTACATTCTTCAGCTTCTGTCCTCCTCTGTGTTTCTGTTGAAGGCTCCCTGAATTAGTCTTCAAGAGAAAAAAACCTGACGTAGATCTTTTCTTTTTACCCGTAACTGACACTCTTTTAATTTTCCCTCCACAGATGAACCTACGGTTTCTTTTTTT
>NW_013975577.1:0-239 GCF_001266775.1 Austrofundulus limnaeus | reverse complement strand
ACTGAAACTAATCACACTGAAATGTACTGACTAATCCAACTAATAGTGCAAGATCAATCACTGTAATTTGAACTGCATTAAAAGTTACATAACAATTATTCTGGACATTGATTCGAATTTTTATTTGTGATTAATCTCAAGATAGTTTTTGTGATTAATCGTGATTAATTGTGAATAATCACATGTAATATCACAATAATCTGCATTCTCGAGATAATAACATGTAACTGTGCCTGCAG
>NW_013975576.1:0-239 GCF_001266775.1 Austrofundulus limnaeus | reverse complement strand
GTTGTTGGTAGGAAGTTGTTGTAGCTGTTGGCTACAGCATGAGGACATAAACCTAGATATAGCATCTTATCTGTGGAAAGAAATAAAGTGTAAATGCAGCTTTGGAGTTAGTGGAGCCTTTTGTGTTGAGAATCTAACTTCTAGTGTTTTCTTTCCAAATGTTAATGTTTGCCTCACTGTTGAAAGCATTCTGTTCTTTCTTGTTTTTTTTAAATAAACAGCAGTTTAGCAGTAATTTG
>NW_013975575.1:0-239 GCF_001266775.1 Austrofundulus limnaeus | reverse complement strand
GGAGTGAAAGATTTAAAAAGATGTTTCAATTTTCTGAGAGGAAGAATAAACCCGCAAATTGAAAAGAGGAGATGAGGACAGGAAGGAAGAAGATGCTTCCGTCAGTTTGTTCTGTGGATAACTTGATTATGTTGGTACCATCGGACCAGATATGACTCGTCTACTCTGGAAATCTGGAAACACACACACAGATTAGAAAGCAGTGCAACAAGTGTGTCTGTTATGTGGTGTTTTTGAAG
>NW_013975574.1:0-239 GCF_001266775.1 Austrofundulus limnaeus | reverse complement strand
CAGAAGAAAGGCTCGTTTAAACTAAAATACTTCTATGACTTCAAGTATTCTAATACTTTCTACTTGTAAACAACATGAGGTAGTGGGACAGAGAGAGAAGCAGCGAGCTGAGAGACACGCTACAAACTCCTGAACACTCCACAACACAAGGAAATCAGCTTCCATCATATTCAGTCAACAATTGTGCAGAAATTGTTGCTGTTTTTAGGTGTTTTGTTTCTTTATGTCATATCTAAAGT
>NW_013975573.1:0-239 GCF_001266775.1 Austrofundulus limnaeus | reverse complement strand
ACCTGTCCAGGTGTCTCTGTGTTGTGCCGAGACCTGTCCAGGTGTCTCTGTGTTGTGCCGAGACCTGTCCAGGTGTCACTGTGTTGTGCCAAGACCTGTCCAGGTGTCTCTGTGTTGTGCCGAGACCTGTCCAGGTGTCTCTGTGTTGTGCCGAGACCTGTCCAGGTGTCTCTGTGATGGGCCTATACCTGTCCAGGTGTCTCTGTGATGTGCCGAGACCTGTCCAGGTGTCTCTATGA
>NW_013975572.1:0-239 GCF_001266775.1 Austrofundulus limnaeus | reverse complement strand
AGAAGAACCCGTCCATAAGACCTACACAATTTTTTTCTTTTTTACCTTACAGTAGTTTTAAGCTAAAAGTAAATTGTGGAGAAAAACGAAGCATGAAACCTTGACTAATGGCATTTAAATAAAACATCAGCCATTTTTTTCTAAATTAATGTTTTATCATCTGACAAACATTTTAAAATGTTTGGATTAAGTAGAAATGACTTTATTACGGACCTTTCAAAATGAACTGTAAACAACAT
>NW_013975571.1:0-239 GCF_001266775.1 Austrofundulus limnaeus | reverse complement strand
GTACATGACAGGGTTATTTGAACCAAACACCACATGTGGAAAAATCCATCCTGTTCTCCTAATGAATAAGTGAACAGCAGGTCTCTTCAGGTAGCAGCTTTATGTGCCAGGCTGAGACATTTCCATTACACTCACCTCATCAATAGAGGATGAGTCATCAGGGTAAGGATGTACAGGATGAAACAAAGGCTTCCAGAATCTATCTCCAGGAACAACATTAATTATGTACATATTTTAGT
>NW_013975570.1:0-239 GCF_001266775.1 Austrofundulus limnaeus | reverse complement strand
GAGAACACCGAGACCACGACAACATTCAGTTAACGACTTTAAAAAACACTGGACCACTGGAGGTTGTTCACATCATCACTGAACAACACGTAGCGATGGACTGATGGATTCTTCAGTGCCTTTGCTACCAGCTGTGATCAAAAACTTGTACGAAATAATAGATAAGAAATAAACAAGAGTGCTAATGTTTAGTGCTATATATTTAGGTTTGTTCTGGAGCTTTCCATTTAAACTCCCCA
>NW_013975569.1:0-239 GCF_001266775.1 Austrofundulus limnaeus | reverse complement strand
GTTGCAAACAATTCAAGCAAAATTAATCATTTGTGTGACGTAACAGCCTCTGGTTAGTGAACCAATCAATGGGCAACAGCAGCTGATGGTTAATTGAGCCGGGCTGCTCGGCCCAAAAAGAACCAAGGATCTTGCGATTCCTGAAATCAGGCTGGAATTGGGCCATAAGGGCAAACACGCTAAACCTAGGTTGGAACACAGGCCGGGCCTTACAGTACAAAAAGACCATAATCCAGGGG
>NW_013975568.1:0-239 GCF_001266775.1 Austrofundulus limnaeus | reverse complement strand
GAGGACACTGACTGTACCCGCAATCACACAAACAGAAACATGAAGTCAGGTAAACCCTGATGGCAGCAGGACATCACATGTGAAAACATCACATTTTTATCTGTCAGTTCAGTTGTGTTTACCAAATAGTTTGACTCACTTCTTATTGGAACTAGCTATTTCAGAGTTAAATCATGATCTTTCATGCTGCAAATTTTGTGCAAAAATATTTTAAAAACACATTTATTAAAAAACGATAA
>NW_013975567.1:0-239 GCF_001266775.1 Austrofundulus limnaeus | reverse complement strand
ATGATGCATGATACCAAATAAATAAGCAAAAAGCTTACCATAGCTCATTTCAAAGTACTCTATTAATGATGCATCTTACCATATTGATGTGTTTCATCTTTTTATAGCAGTTACTAAAGTTAAGTAAAACGTGCTTCTAAATAGGAGCGATCATCCTCCTTACAACAACAAAAAACTTGCAGCAGCCTTAAGAGTCAATTTGGGTACAAACAATAGGTCCACCTAACCAAGTTTTAAAC
>NW_013975566.1:0-239 GCF_001266775.1 Austrofundulus limnaeus | reverse complement strand
AACTCTACCTGCTCCATTATTGGGTAAGAAGGTTTAGCTGTGACACCCACAGCTGTCCCACTTCAAAAAGAGGCTCTAAATACATTAATAATGCGTCTTCTTTATTTTAAGATCCACCATTCATTATGCATGATGTTTTTGGAGGCTATGAGCCATCACTACTGATATCCTGCAGGGTTCAGTGGCATTAAAACAATGCAGTGAGGTACACAGGATGCAGGACAGAGAGAGAGAGAGAG
>NW_013975565.1:0-239 GCF_001266775.1 Austrofundulus limnaeus | reverse complement strand
AGGGGTGTCCCGGATGAATATAAACTTGTTAATGAAATAGCTGCTGGATTTGAGAGTATTTTACCTCACATTACAATTGCTAAACACACCTCGAGAATTAACTACATACATTTTAACGTTCAGAGACTGGGAAATATTACTGAGTATGGTTTCAGGGCCATCGCAGAGCAACTGGCGGCAACGTCACTGATGGCGTTCCAGAACCGCATCGCCATCGACATGCTTCTCTCTGAAAAGGG
>NW_013975564.1:0-239 GCF_001266775.1 Austrofundulus limnaeus | reverse complement strand
AGCTATTAGACACATTTGAGCCTAACTAACTGAAAGGCTTTCTGCTGCCATCCAAGGCTACGCTTCTCTTCTTGTTTTCCGCCGGTCATCCATCTCTAATATTGGCTGTGTTTTTGTGCCCAGTCAGGGCAGATGGAGCATCTTGTTTGCCCCTGCAGCACTGTCCTAAATGTAAATGCATCCTCAAAGTGAGATGGAATGCCTCTTTTGCTCTGGTGTACTCGCCGTCCTGCTCGTGT
>NW_013975563.1:0-239 GCF_001266775.1 Austrofundulus limnaeus | reverse complement strand
TCACATCAGAGTTTTAGCTTAAGGTCATCTTATAATAAAAAAACATCGCAGATGAGATTATAAAAACTATGTTTTCTGTGAGACATCACATTCGTGGTATGTGTTGTGAATGACTCTATCATTTGAGCTGTCTGTAAAACTGATTGAGCTTTAATGTGGAGCTGGCAGCCATGTGAACTGGATTGACTCCCAAAGGCAATCATATGTTTACTTTCTGTATATATACTGTATATTAGGGG
>NW_013975562.1:0-239 GCF_001266775.1 Austrofundulus limnaeus | reverse complement strand
GGGATCCCTTTAATTAAAGTAAGGACAAGAACATTCATCAGGTCAGTTTCTAGTATACAGGCTCAGGTAAATACCCTTGTGTGTTTGATTTGTTTTCTACAATATGTTTTGGAAGGACATGAATCTAGGAGGTAAAGAGGAAGATACCAGAACAGGTCTTGAATTTCATTAACAAAAAGTGCCAGGATTCCTAGGCAGCATAAAAGGTGGACACAAACAGGAGCTTTGATTTGGGCAGC
>NW_013975561.1:0-239 GCF_001266775.1 Austrofundulus limnaeus | reverse complement strand
TGCTGTTTGCAGTTTTTTTTCTCTCCCTAGGATTTCTATTTAAATAAAGCCAGTGTTGTCATTCGCAATGCAGGTGAAAACTGTTATATCAGGATTTAAATTGCACGTGTCATCTATATCTTTGTATTTTCTGCCTCTGTATTTGTCTTTATCACTTGCAAACAACATAAAACTGCTGTCGCTTGTGTGTGTGTGTGGGTGTGGAGGGAGTGGAGGAGGAGTGGGGGGTGGTTCTTGTT
>NW_013975560.1:0-239 GCF_001266775.1 Austrofundulus limnaeus | reverse complement strand
GCTCGTTACGGAGTTGTGTTACTGGGAAAAACTGAGGCAGGCATGACGTGTGTGACTCAGGTCTGATAGTTCTGGGCGGGTTTGTCTTTTCGCTGCAGGGAAACACTGATGATGCTGATTTTTCCTCTTTGGGATAATAGTGGGATGGGATCATGGAAGAGTTCTGAAATCTGCCTGGGAGCAAAATCTGGACTGGTTGTAAAGAGAGTTAGAGCTTTAACTTACAAATAATGACCACA
>NW_013975559.1:0-239 GCF_001266775.1 Austrofundulus limnaeus | reverse complement strand
CTCACAGAGCAGCAGCCAGAGAAGGATCGGTAACAGGGCTGTGATTATTAGTGCCATCAACCCAAATTATCCCTCTTCCAGAGGGAAGGGGGTCAGATTGCCAGATCCGTCCTGCTACAGCAGAGTACAGGTGTTGGGTTTCCAGATCCAGATCTTTTGGTATGTGAGTCTATCTTATTACTAACCAGCAAAGAGCACATGTAGTGAATGTAAATGCAAGTGAGTACACGGGCTCACAA
>NW_013975558.1:0-239 GCF_001266775.1 Austrofundulus limnaeus | reverse complement strand
GATGAGACACGCAGGGCAGGAAGCTGCAGCGGGCCAATCACAGCATGTTGTTCATCATTGTGAACTGTAAGAAACACTTAGATTGTTGCAAATATCCCAGATTTCCCAAAAAAACTAATTCCACTACGTTTCACTTTATAATATGAATTCTGTGCATTCAGATATTCAACATTATGAAAACTTTAGGGTCCTAAATGGAACGCTGCTGGTAACAGTGGTAAAGTCATCGGTCTTTATTG
>NW_013975557.1:0-239 GCF_001266775.1 Austrofundulus limnaeus | reverse complement strand
TGATTTAAGGGTCAGAAGCTAAAACATTCGGGATCAATTAGTCATCAAGTTAAGAATTTCTGTGCTCCGTAAAAATCAGATCAGGCGCAGAGGACTTAACGAGGTTACAAAATCAAAACCGGATGAAACGGGTTGGTGAAACAAACAGAAACGTGTAACTCTGTCAGGTGAAGCAGCAGAAAACAGATGGTCCAGAGCAGTGTTTCCCAAACTTTTTATCTTCTGACCCACAACATATC
>NW_013975556.1:0-239 GCF_001266775.1 Austrofundulus limnaeus | reverse complement strand
TTGTGCTGTAGCACCAGATTGGGTGTTTGTACCAGCATGTGCTGCAGGGGTATTTGTAGGCAGCGACAAATAAAAACCTGATGGACAGCACTGCTACAGTTTTTACAGTTTCATGTCTTAACCCTGCTGAAGAAGAAGCCTGGTGCATTCAACAAGACAACAACTGTCCACACAGGACATGTGTGTCAATGATCGCCTCTGTCATGCTAAAGTCCCCCGAGCTTTATGTGATGTCAGCT
>NW_013975555.1:0-239 GCF_001266775.1 Austrofundulus limnaeus | reverse complement strand
GGCCTTTTTACTCCTGTTGGACTGTGATCTGGCCTTGCTAGCCTCTAGTAAAAATCACAGATAGGTGGAATGGTCTAGAGGTGTTTGTGGGGGGGGGATGGAGGAAAGATGAGAGGAGTCAACAGAGAGGGGGTGAGTAAGAGGGAGAGACAGGAGGCGCTCAATTTGCCATCACGGGTGCAACGGGGCAGAAAGTATCTAAGAAAGTGGATGAGTATGCGCACGTCTGTGTCCGTGTG
>NW_013975554.1:0-239 GCF_001266775.1 Austrofundulus limnaeus | reverse complement strand
ACCCTGCATGTTTTAGTTGTTTCTCTGCTCGTTAGCATGTTTCCAATTCTGCAGAAGCCTGTCAATCACTCATTTGGATCTGGTGTGTCAAAGTGAAGAAACCTCTCAAATATGCGGGACTGTGGCCCTTGAGGGCCAGGATTGGACACCACTGGTTTACAGAGAAAACTGTGATGTAAAATTATTTCTAGTTTTAGTCTGAGTCTTTTGTTGGGGCACATCTCACTAAGTTAATGAAT
>NW_013975553.1:0-239 GCF_001266775.1 Austrofundulus limnaeus | reverse complement strand
CCCCCACCTCAGGGACCGAGGCTGTTATTCTATTAAAGCACATTTTCACTCGCCTTGCTTCAGCAGCTCACTTCCACCGAGGTGCTACTCTGTCATCACACTGTACAGACAAGGAAAGTTAGGCTTAAATAAAACTGTGTTTCTGCCAGTTCTGCTTTATAGCCTTCAGGCTGGGGACTGATCTGACACGTTGGATCATAAAGACGGCTGAGAAATGAAGGAACAGCACTACTGAAAAG
>NW_013975552.1:0-239 GCF_001266775.1 Austrofundulus limnaeus | reverse complement strand
CTTTTATGTTGCAGGCTGAAATGAGATCCTGCTGAAAATATAGATACATAAAACCTTTTTATTGCTGGTTTGTCCCACGCTGGAGTTACACGCAGGCTCTCTGCATCTTTCTTTTCTTTTCACTCTGCCACACAATCTTCATTAGAAACAACCGTGTGCCTCTGCAGAATCGCATGGCGACAGTAACGGCTGCTTTGGTGTAAATGTTCTGTACAGCCATGCCACATGTTTTCAATAAC
>NW_013975551.1:0-239 GCF_001266775.1 Austrofundulus limnaeus | reverse complement strand
CACACACACACACACATTGAGGACTGTTTTATTACAGCAGCACGCTTCATTTTGTGATCCATGTTTGCAAAGCAGGTATCTTGGCTTATATGTACACAACACACAAACACACATTATACTATCCTAATAGTTTCACCAGCAGACTGTCATATGCAGCAGATGTGTTCCATAAAGCTTCATTTCTGTTTTTCTTTCTTTTTTAAGTGTTCACACACATCTATATTTATACACATGGATAT
>NW_013975550.1:0-239 GCF_001266775.1 Austrofundulus limnaeus | reverse complement strand
CTTTTTCAGCAAAAACTCATCTTCTTTCTGTTATTATTCTGCTCTTTTCTACTTGTTTTGTTCTCTTTTCTGCTAATTTTAGCTATTTATGCTCAAACTGTTGTTTTCTGTTATTTATAGCTGTTTTATCTTTAAGCTTTTTTCTGCTCTTTCGGCTATGTTTTAACTCGTTTTTTCTGTTTCTCTGCAAAGGTGATTTTTTGTTTTGCTTCTTTTAGCTTTTCAAATTGAACTCACAT
>NW_013975549.1:0-239 GCF_001266775.1 Austrofundulus limnaeus | reverse complement strand
CTGTTCATAACCTCACAGACCTCCACTTTAAAGCATCTAACCTGTCACTTTACTTTGATTCTGTCCATTCTCAAGGCTAAATAATCCTCGTGAAAGAAAAGCATCATCCAACATTTAGAACAAAGCAGCAGCTGACTGGGCCTTTGCTGCAGCTTTTGGGTTTATTGTGTTGCAGTGATGGAGTCTTTTTGTTCGATTCAAGTTAGAAAACTATGAATGACGAAGAAAAATAGAACATT
>NW_013975548.1:0-239 GCF_001266775.1 Austrofundulus limnaeus | reverse complement strand
GCCCTACAGTCACAAAAAGAGATATTGACACAGTTAATATTTCATAATGTGTTTGCCATAGGATATGCTCATTCAGATATTCTGGGCTTTAAAATACAAATTAAAACGAAGCTGAGGGCGCACACGCACGTTCACATGTTTCCCTCTGCAGGTTGTGTTGAAATTTAAATTTCTGTTTGTCTCGATTTATTAAAGATTTATGTAAGAAAATAAAAAAAGCAGTCAGAAGTGACTGGAAA
>NW_013975547.1:0-239 GCF_001266775.1 Austrofundulus limnaeus | reverse complement strand
CTAAAAATGCATTCACATTTAATACAAAAATGTGATGTCAAAGGCACTTTAAATAAGCATCTCCCAACCTGCCATGTTGCTAAAATAAGAGCTGCAGGTGCTGTTATCTCTGCCCCATGTTCTGCCCGTCTCTGTGGCTGACAGGCCGCTTTCAGCCCACCACCTCGTGTGAGTAATGTGAATTTGGGGGGTGTATTACAAAAAATTTTTTAGGGTCAAACTACAGCTAAACATCCAAC
>NW_013975546.1:0-239 GCF_001266775.1 Austrofundulus limnaeus | reverse complement strand
ATCGGGACATCCCTAAAACTAACATTAGCTCCCATTCGTTTACCGTTTTCTGCCATCCTGCCCTCTCATCATAAGCGTCTTACTGCTGGATGGTCCGGTACAAACTGTGGTACTTTTTCTTAAAGTCATTATTGTTTTGTCACAAATAAAATGAAATAAGATTGGCGCACATTTAATATTATGATCCCGCCCACATCAAGGCGGCTCTCGGGGCAGAGGTATAGTAATGCTGCGTTCAC
>NW_013975545.1:0-239 GCF_001266775.1 Austrofundulus limnaeus | reverse complement strand
AGCAGGGGGCTGTAATTCTTGCTTAGTGGCACTGATTAGGTGTAGAGAGTAGAGCAGGTGTTTTCTTTGTTAGAGCCAATGCATGGGGAAAAGAGTAGACATGCACCGGTGAGTAAAAAAACCTCAATTTTAGTGAAATTAATTGCTCAAACTATTGAGAATTGGAATAGGTCTTTAAATTTAAGTTGTTTGTTGTCAGAGGTGTTTGTAGTGCACAGACACGGTCTGTATATTAAACA
>NW_013975544.1:0-239 GCF_001266775.1 Austrofundulus limnaeus | reverse complement strand
AGCCAATGGGGCGAATCTACCATCTGCGGGATTATGACTGAACGCCTCTAAGTCAGAATCCTGCCTAGACGTGACGATACCGGAGCGCCGCGACTCCTCAGATGGTTAAGGGTAGCCTGCCTCCGGGCCGGTGCGGAGAAACGTTCGTGACCGGGTACGGGGCGTGCCTCGAGGGCAGGTGCGTCCCACTGACCGCGCGCTGCACGTTTCACGGGGGTCCGGTGCTAAATGACTTGCAG
>NW_013975543.1:0-239 GCF_001266775.1 Austrofundulus limnaeus | reverse complement strand
CATTAGCCTTATACTGCTGTCAGATATTACCTTGTATCATTATATTATGCAAAGTTTCGACTACTGTTCGTGTACTCATAAACTTTATCACTGCGTCATGTGAAGTGATGCATTTATTTTCTTCAGCACTAGATGGTGCTGACATATTAAATCACTAAATCATCAATGAGACGAGTCTGTTAAAGAGCCACCGATAAAAATCGAACATATTTTCATCCTAATTTCCTCAAACATGATAG
>NW_013975542.1:0-239 GCF_001266775.1 Austrofundulus limnaeus | reverse complement strand
TGTGTGTTTTGTGTAATGTTTAACACAACTTTCCTATCATCTAAACTGTTGACTGAGAGGTCTGCACAAAAATTCCAATGTGTAAACGCTTATCTATCTATCTATCACTAAACAAAAAGACAAAGATTGTCAATGTTTTAATTAGACAGTAGTTCAGCGGTCAATGTTGTGGTCTCACAGTCCTCAGGCTGCAGGTTTGAGCCCAGACTGTCAGATATTTGCTTTGTTTACATTGAATG
>NW_013975541.1:0-239 GCF_001266775.1 Austrofundulus limnaeus | reverse complement strand
TATACTTGAAGTTCATTTTAATAAGTATACTTGAAGTTCATTTTAATAAGTATACTTGAAGTTCATTTTAATAAGTATACTTGAAGTTCATTTTAATAAGTATACTTGAAGTTCATTTTAATAAGTATACTTGAAGTTCATTTTAATAAGTATACTTGAAGTTCATTTTAATAAGTATACTTGAAGTTCATTTTAATAAGTATACTTGAAGTTCATTTTAATAAGTATACTTGAAGTTC
>NW_013975540.1:0-239 GCF_001266775.1 Austrofundulus limnaeus | reverse complement strand
ATTCAGAGTGGATGATGTTGAGATTTATAGAGTTAGTGAGGTGAAGCTTTTGGGTGTCATCATTAATAAAATGCTGATATGGATGGAAATCTCATATAAATTACTGAAGAATAAAAATAGCTCAATCAGTTGCTTTTAAAATAAAAGTTGTTGATTGATAATGCTTTGTTACTGAATACAATTTTCCACATTTAATCTATTGAAGTCTGGGGAAAAGCATTTAAAGTTATTACAAACCC
>NW_013975539.1:0-239 GCF_001266775.1 Austrofundulus limnaeus | reverse complement strand
GCTAATATACTCAGACCAGTAATATTTGGGGTCACAAGTTTTTTGCCATTGATATTTTGTGGGTCAGAAGACAAAAAGTTTGGGAACATCTGCTCTAGTGGACTTATTTCAGCAGCCCTTTACAATATGAGTATCTTTATACAGTAAAAGATTTATTGAAAGGGTAGTTCAGTCAACTTTGAAATGATGTTGTGTCTAATAATTATTAAAAGTTGGTACCTCATCGCCCATGACATCAG
>NW_013975538.1:0-239 GCF_001266775.1 Austrofundulus limnaeus | reverse complement strand
ATGCCGCAACTCGGGCAGAACCGAGCAGAACCGGGTCGGATGTTGTTCAACAACAAATCCCGGGTTGTTCCCGGTAATCTGAGAATCATCTGGTCCCGGCACGTGGCGGCTTTAATCTGAACGTCTCTTCTAAAAACTGATGGAAATGTTTCCAGCAGAGACCCGCAGACCACCCTGAGTTGTCCTGCAGAACTCCTCTAAACCTCTCTGCAGATCTTCAATTATTTTAGTTTTTATAA
>NW_013975537.1:0-239 GCF_001266775.1 Austrofundulus limnaeus | reverse complement strand
GATGAAGCAGAACCTGGAGGTCGATGGTTCTCTTCCTGATATCTTTTCTTTGGATTTTCCCATAATGCAACACAAAGAAGCCGAGAGTTTGAGGTTTGCATCCAGTTAAATCACATGTTGTCCACTGACCAATCAGAAGCCTTCAAAGCTGTGACATCATCATAAAGGCGGGGTTATCTCAGGATTTTCCGCAGAAACCAGACGATTTAGTCATTTCAGATTGTTTTAACTTTCTTCAC
>NW_013975536.1:0-239 GCF_001266775.1 Austrofundulus limnaeus | reverse complement strand
ACCATGAGTCGTGTCACTACTTTACACACAAAGAGGGACACTGAGACTGAAAATATACAGTGGTCTACAAGTGACCGCATTCTGCAGTCTTCTCGCCTAAAAATTAAGGTCACCCTTTCCTCGCTCTCTGACAGCACCTCAGTCAAACCATAGCTGAGGTTTTCACCAGACTCCGCAGAGTTCACGTAAACTATTCCTCCTCCATGAACACAGGCGATGACACGACTCCTACCAGCTGT
>NW_013975535.1:0-239 GCF_001266775.1 Austrofundulus limnaeus | reverse complement strand
AGTAATGTACATATAACAATGCTCATATACAAAAACACATATGCATATTTATATACAAATATACACTGTAAAGTACAGTACAAAAATGAATGTGTACCGTAAGGTACAGTACAGTGAATGTATATGAAGGTACATATTAGTGATGGCAGTGTAGGTGAATTGTTCAAGTGCCTGATAACATCATGATGTTTGTTGTTATACAGTCTAACTGCAGTTGGAATAAATCACCTACGGAAGCG
>NW_013975534.1:0-239 GCF_001266775.1 Austrofundulus limnaeus | reverse complement strand
GTTATGGGTGTGTAATTTTCTGTGCACGCTCGACTCAAACGTGTGTCTGTGTGTGAGAGGGCAGCCTATGGCTCTTTCTCTGTACTCCCGGGCGTCAAAAGTGCTCCAAGCAATGTGGGGTGTGAGTGTGTCAGTCCCGTGGAGACCCCTGGTATGCTCGTTATTTGGCAGAAGCTACACAGCGGTAGTTGGAGGTTTGTACATTTAGACCATATTTTGTGCATCTCTGTGTGTGAATA
>NW_013975533.1:0-239 GCF_001266775.1 Austrofundulus limnaeus | reverse complement strand
TGTGAGCTCAGGCTGTGAGCAGGCAGGTTGTGAGCAGGCAGGTTGTGAGCTCAGGCTGTGAACAGGCAGGTTGTGAGCTCAGGCTGTGAGCTCAGGCTGTGAGCAGGCAGGTTGTGAGCAGGCAGGTTGTGAGCTCAGGCTGTGAGCAGGCAGGTTGTGAGCTCAGACTGTGAGCAGGCAGGTTGTGAGCTCAGGCTGTGAGCAGGCAGGTTGTGAGCTCAGACTGTGAGCAGGCAGGT
>NW_013975532.1:0-239 GCF_001266775.1 Austrofundulus limnaeus | reverse complement strand
GGTTACGCTCACCTCTGTCCCTCCAAGTGAGGAGTCCTGAATCATCCTTTTATTCTGGCACAATGATGAACGAGAGGAAAATCTGTCCTTTTCTCAATGTTTATTCTGCCTTCAATCTCTGTCCTTTCGTCTCCACTTGGCTCTCTTTATTCACTCTGCCCTGTGTCCTGGCTTTTTGATTTCGTGAAGCTACTCTGTTTAGATAAAGAAACTCTTAAATATCTGTGTAAATTTAGAGC
>NW_013975531.1:0-239 GCF_001266775.1 Austrofundulus limnaeus | reverse complement strand
GAACACAGGTTCCGGTTCGGTCCAAGTTCGGGCAGCGGGGCGGCGCTCAGCGTGCGCCCGGCCAGAGGCGGCCACCGGCGGGTAAAGACGCGCGGAGTCTCCGCTGCTCCTCCTGGAGGTCCTGGTCCTGGTCCTGGTCCTGGTCTGTGGGACAGTTAGAGTCTCGCGGCGGCCGGAGCTGCTCTGGTTCTGGTTCTGGTTCTGCGGGCAGCGGTGGAAGGTTCGGTCCTCCTCCGGGC
>NW_013975530.1:0-239 GCF_001266775.1 Austrofundulus limnaeus | reverse complement strand
TTCTAAAATTGTAACTCAGAAACAGGGTCAATGCAGAGCAAAAATATACAATAATACACAAAACGTAGAGAATGGGGGAGAGAAAAAAAATGCCTGATGTTCAGTAATAGAAAAATAGACAGTTGGCGAGCAACGTGTCAATGGTGCTGAATAAGGCTCTGGGGTTTTTCTTAAAGCGGGTGATCTACTGAGCAAAATATTGAGACCTGGCATTTTTTACCATGGTCTGCAGTGATAGT
>NW_013975529.1:0-239 GCF_001266775.1 Austrofundulus limnaeus | reverse complement strand
GGACTATTAATACCACAGAGAAAGTACCTAGCTGCCCCAAGAAGAGGAAGTGCAGCAGAGTTGCTTCATAAGGAAAAAGTACCGTGAAAAACACATGATACATGATCACCCCAAGGAAGGTGGGGGACAAGCTCACAGAGGAAGATAAAAGACCGAACTGAACCACAGTGAGAGTCTTCGTGTCATCGGCTGGAGGAGGAACAGCTCAAGAAGAAGTGGAACTCCAAAGCAGCAGAGCA
>NW_013975528.1:0-239 GCF_001266775.1 Austrofundulus limnaeus | reverse complement strand
GGCCTAATCTGTCAATTCCACAACTGGCCCAGTTGTGGTTTAGTTTCTGTGGCCTAAATCTGTCAATACCACAATTGTCCCAGTTATGGTTTGGTTTATGTGGGCCTAATCTGTCAATTCCACAACTGGCCCAGTTGTGGTTTAGTTTCTGTGGCCTAAATCTGTCAATACCACAATTGTCCCAGTTATGGTTTGGTTTATGTGGGCCTAATCTGTCAATTCCACAACTGGCCCAGTTG
>NW_013975527.1:0-239 GCF_001266775.1 Austrofundulus limnaeus | reverse complement strand
TTTATTCAAGTCATGCTGTGTACAGTTTTAATCAACTTTGCTCTCTTTTTGCATGTTCGTGCATCAGCCAGCCCAGGAGCAGGTGCTGGGAATATTTGACTTATTTCCTTTTTCTCACACTGGCCCGCCACAATACGTGGAGAAAACCGCTGACAACTGCAAGTTCCTGATAGCAGATGTCCCAACTGCAGAATATTCCCAGACAGTCTGTTTTGTATTGTCTGAACGAACCAGTTGTA
>NW_013975526.1:0-239 GCF_001266775.1 Austrofundulus limnaeus | reverse complement strand
CTGTTTGCATGAAAAGCTGTTGAGCTGAATCGCTGTTAGCTGCTTGCAAAGTTAAAGCTGTGTTTATTTTGTTATAAAGCTGTGTCATTTTGCATGCATGAAGCTGCATCCATCTGCTCACAAGCCGTGCGCACTGAGCAGCGCCTGATTTTTTTTTAAAGCCACAGCATATAGCTTTGTTTTGACTACAAAAGGCCGCCATTTTGACCCGACAGACCCGTCATTAAGAACTACAGTTC
>NW_013975525.1:0-239 GCF_001266775.1 Austrofundulus limnaeus | reverse complement strand
GTTAGGACCTGTCTCCCTCTCCTGGACATTTTATTTTCCACAGGAGAAGTTTTCTGCTGCAGTGACTCTAATCCCAGCTCTGCTCTTCGTTGGACTCTGACTGTCTTCAGTTCTCTGTTGGGACTTGAAGTTGCACAGGTGTTTAGTCTCACAAGTCCTGATTGGTTCTGGTTTTCAGTCCTGACCCGGCTCTCCTGGGTTTTCAGCCTGGACTTGTTTCTGTCTCACCGGATCTGTTC
>NW_013975524.1:0-239 GCF_001266775.1 Austrofundulus limnaeus | reverse complement strand
GTAGTGGAAAAACCCTTATTATGGCCTCTCACTTTCTAAAGGTGTGATATTTCCTCTTAAACTGGTGTTAGTTTCCCGTAAATGAAACAACACATGTGACTTATGTGGTTCAGTAACACGTAGTGCTACCTTAGATTTCATTTCTGATGAAAACAACAGATTAGGAAGAGAAATTTCAAACGTATTTCAGCAGATTTAAAAACCACAACTTTCAGAGTTTCCATGCTGCTGCGTTTGGT
>NW_013975523.1:0-239 GCF_001266775.1 Austrofundulus limnaeus | reverse complement strand
AAACAAATGGCGCAATCGTGGAGCACGCGCACTCAAGCCGCGCGTGGAGGCCGACAGAGCGCAGCCTGCTGCCCGCTAAGACTCAACCCACACCTCGGTGCACAACAACCAGCTGCGCTGCCTCTCCGTGTCCACAACATCTGGACTGACCCAGACCACAGTCTGAGCTTCATGCAGACCTGAGGTGACCCGTGAACCGGCGCTAAAATGAATCAAATGGACTGAGTTTAAACTGGTTC
>NW_013975522.1:0-239 GCF_001266775.1 Austrofundulus limnaeus | reverse complement strand
CGAGTGAAAAGTAGAGACTTAGAACTTTAAACCAGTTTTTAAAATGTGTTGTTAGGCCAAGTAGATCCAAAGTTATGATAAAAAAATATGCCACATTTAATTTTTTTAAAAGATGGTCTGATATGATGAGAGCTGAGTCGCGAGGAGGAAACGTGTGTGTGGGGGTCAGAACACTGTTTCAATCAGACAGAAACAACAAGAAGAAAGTAAAACGTAAAAAATTAGAGACAAATTATAAA
>NW_013975521.1:0-239 GCF_001266775.1 Austrofundulus limnaeus | reverse complement strand
ACCTGACTCCAAGCCTAACCTTATAGGTACACACCTGACTCCAAGCCTAACCTTATAGGTACACACCTGACTCCAAGCCTAACCTTATAGGTATACACCTGACTCTAAGCCTAATCTTATAGGTACATACCTGACTCCAAGCCTAATCTTATAGGTACATACCTGACTCCAAGCCTAATCTTATAGGTACATACCTGACTCCAAGCCTAACCTTATAGGTACACACCTGACTCTAAGCC
>NW_013975520.1:0-239 GCF_001266775.1 Austrofundulus limnaeus | reverse complement strand
CATCTTGAAATCGAAGCTGGGGGCAGTTTAATTTCTTCCACTATACCAGTGGAATATTCCCACTGGAGGGGGCGTTCCATTTGAAATCTACCAATGGGAACAGGGAAATTCCCACTTCCCAGGACTTCTGGAACGCAGCATAATTACCTAGCATTGCTGGGATGGTAGTGTGTGGCGTGGAACTGTTTGAGCTGCTCCCAGGTCAGGTCTGGGATGGCCAGCGGTTCTCCTCCCGACAC
>NW_013975519.1:0-239 GCF_001266775.1 Austrofundulus limnaeus | reverse complement strand
CGCGACAGGCCTATTGGGTAGACATCTTTTATCAAAGAGGTAGTCATGCTTTAGTGTGTACAAAAATCTTTTTCCTAAAAACTTTGTCCTGACGGGGCACAATCTGTAGCTTTCTGCTATCATCTGGTGATATGTATACAACCAGCAAAATCCAAGCTCTGCTTTTTATTCAATGTAGCATTTATCTGAAAGCAGTTTTCTTTCACTATACATTTGAGTATATACAGTATGTATATGTG
>NW_013975518.1:0-239 GCF_001266775.1 Austrofundulus limnaeus | reverse complement strand
ATAGGCTTTCATTTCAAGACCAGCCTAAAACATAAACAAAGATGGCGCTGGCAGCGAGGAACATTTGTGTCTGCGGGTATGTGACGTCTTCTCTAGAGAAAAACAAACTTTTACATGTTTACATTCAACTTTAATTTAAAGCTAAACAACAACCTGCACCTAACCAGAACCCAAAACATCCCCCTCCTTCTCAATCAGAGTAGATTTTCCCAGTGAGGCTGATTGAAAACACCAGTTCC
>NW_013975517.1:0-239 GCF_001266775.1 Austrofundulus limnaeus | reverse complement strand
CCGGTACAGCTGCAGGTCGTCTCTGCCGCCGCGGATACTGCCGCAGAAATAAATCTGCATGTTTCCTCCAGTCCGCTTCAAACAAAACTGTTTCCTGTCTGACTGCGTCACTTCCTGTCTCTTCCCGCCACAGACGGTAGACCTTTTTTTCTGTAACGACTCGTGCCAAGTACACTCGTGCCGGCAGCAGCTGACAAGTACACTTCGCTGCAGCATGCAGCTCGGGGCGGTGACAGACC
>NW_013975516.1:0-239 GCF_001266775.1 Austrofundulus limnaeus | reverse complement strand
CATGAGGCCCATTCTGTTCTTTTCAAGAAAACCTCCTTTTATCAAACTATGCAAAGAAATAAAATAATTTCTCTGTTTAGAGACTATTAAAGCAGTAAGCTGCTCTCTGAAAAACATGATCAATACACCAGTTTGCTTATTTAAGACTCAAAGTCTTTGATTGAAATGCTTAAGACTGTAGGATTTTGTTTAAAACCTAATTTCATTCTTTTTTATTTTTTTGTAACACAGCTTTCAAT
>NW_013975515.1:0-239 GCF_001266775.1 Austrofundulus limnaeus | reverse complement strand
TATAAAAATAAACCACTCAGATGGTACACCTCACATTCATCTTCTGGAGTGCTAGCCCTTAGCTGGCTGCATATACAACACATACAAGTTAAATAAAACTGTGTGTTAAAAAGAAATACCTTCCGAAATATATTTTGAAACAGAATCATACGTATTTTGAAACATTTAAAATGTTCTAACAACCAGGTATCACCCAAACACAGCACTGTATTATTTAAGGGACATTGACAGTGCATTTT
>NW_013975514.1:0-240 GCF_001266775.1 Austrofundulus limnaeus | reverse complement strand
AAATGTGAAGGGCACAGGAGCATGGGACAGAAATCTGTCAAAGGCATGAATAAGACATGCTCTTATTATTCCCCTCAGAGACGTTAACGGAGCTATTTGCGAGCTCAGGATTCCTGCAGTTGTCTCTCTCTCTCGCTCGCTCTCTGAGTTTATGGGCCCCGCCTGGCATGAGGGTCCACCCCCCCCCTGTTCTGCCCGTCCCGCCGTTTATCTGCACGACTATTTTTAAAAAGGCTGGAA
>NW_013975513.1:0-240 GCF_001266775.1 Austrofundulus limnaeus | reverse complement strand
GACACACACACACAGGCACACAGAAAATCAAGGCTTTTACACTTGTGTCTGTGGCGATCTGCTGAAAAATACAAAGTGCTTTACGACTGAGCAAAGCTAATTATAATGCAAATATATGACAAGCCTGGTTCAACGTTTGCCCATAGGTTGACAAGAACAAACGCGATATGGAGATTCTCCCTCATTCTATTTCACCTAAAAAGCCAAGGGCAAATGGAAATGGTTTAGTGAGGCGGATCG
>NW_013975512.1:0-240 GCF_001266775.1 Austrofundulus limnaeus | reverse complement strand
GAGCAGACCACTAGCTAAAGGAAGCAAATCCTTAGCTGAAAGAACACACATTTATCAGCTAAAAAAGCAGAACACTAGCTAAAAGAAGCAAAGCATTAGTTTGAAAGCTAAAAGAAGCAAAATGCTAACTAAAAATAGGAGAATACAAACTAAAAGAAGCAGAACACTAGCTAAATGCTAAAAGAAGCAAAGACTGGCTAAAAGCATGAATTTCTATGGGGGAGGGGGGGACTATACTTC
>NW_013975511.1:0-240 GCF_001266775.1 Austrofundulus limnaeus | reverse complement strand
AATCTGAGTCACTCTCTCAAGTGATCCTGTTCATTTGAGTGACTTGAGTCAGTCACGTTGCGAGTCAGTCACTCACCCCAACCTTCTACATGTCCCAATTCTGCTGCCAAATAAATGGCAATCGATGCACATTTGCAATATTCAGAAATGTTTATTTTACAATTCCACACAGCAGTAAATGATTAGAGGACAGAAAAAAATTAATGGAATAAAAATGTGAAATGTACAAATTAAACTCAA
>NW_013975510.1:0-240 GCF_001266775.1 Austrofundulus limnaeus | reverse complement strand
TTAGTAAAAAGGTGTTTGTGGATAAAATGGTAAAATTGATAAGTTGAACATGAAACAGAGGTTGACTCTGTTAGTGGGTTGTTGTTGAGGTGTCAGGAGGTCAAGTTCAGGTGTCAGATGAGGAGTTTGAAGTAAGTCAGGAAATTTGGAGGTGTACCTTTATTAAGTTGTTTGTTAGAAGTTTTTCTATGATTTGAGGGCTCTGTTTGTCAGAATGAGTGATTTTTTTGATATGAAGTT
>NW_013975509.1:0-240 GCF_001266775.1 Austrofundulus limnaeus | reverse complement strand
TGATCCAAGAATCAGGCCCTGAGGAACCCCACAGCAGAGAGGCTTAAGTGGATTAAAAACTTTCAACATCAACACAAAACCAGGAAGGACCAGAATAAACAAACCCAGTACTGTACCAGGATGCAGGGTTGGGTAGTAACTAGTTACATTTACTCAGTTACATTTACTTGAGTAACTTTTTGGGTAAAATGTACTTTTAGGGGTACTTTTACTAAGCTGTACATTTTACTTTTTTTGAGT
>NW_013975508.1:0-240 GCF_001266775.1 Austrofundulus limnaeus | reverse complement strand
CCAGGATTATTCCTAATTTAAAACAATCTGTCTGTGGTGTAGATTAAGGGCACGGATTCTTACACTCAGCAGTCTCAGTTGCATCTTGTTAACAGCATACAGCTTTTGTCACTTTATATTTTTAATATTTGATATGGATCAATAAGACATGCTATTACAAATGCATTATCAGTCACTTAAAAGTGAAGTGAATTCACTTGTTTACCAGCTGTTGGACATGTGCAACAGTCACTTTATGTA
>NW_013975507.1:0-240 GCF_001266775.1 Austrofundulus limnaeus | reverse complement strand
TAATGGGATTGAAGACATTAAAAAACTGTTTACGAAATGTGGGAGGACCTCTCTCCCCTAATTTACCTCCGCCTCTCTGTCTTTGTCACTCACTCTTTCTTTTCCTCACTTTCCACCATTTCATCCCTTCTCTCCGTCTCTGATTCCTAATCAGCGAGATGGCCTAGAAGTGCCTTGGGGCTGAATACAAATGAGTGCAGCTGCCCAGTACGGATTACTCCAAAACACACACACACACAC
>NW_013975506.1:0-240 GCF_001266775.1 Austrofundulus limnaeus | reverse complement strand
AAACACATTACTTCTCTGTTAAAATACGCTGATTCCTGTTTCTCTTCCCTGTGCGGCGCAGGACTGACAGCTCCGTTCTGTTTCTCTAGAAAGCACATGGCATCAAATACAAACACTTCAACCAGTAGACTCCGAGACACACCTCAGGGAGTGTGTGTTTGTCTGCGCTCACCATCAGATGTTTTCATAATTCAGGCACTTAGTGAAGTGAACCAGCTTGGTCTGCCCCGTAACCATGGC
>NW_013975505.1:0-240 GCF_001266775.1 Austrofundulus limnaeus | reverse complement strand
ATTTTCTAATTTAACAGCTGTTTGTGCATGTATAAAATGATCAACAACAGAGGAAAGGTGACGCTGACAGATGCTGACAGTGAAAGACTGCTCCAATAACAAGCACCACAAACTTTATAGTTCCTACCGAGCCGTCTTCCTCACCTGCTCCTGTTTTCAGGGGACAGGGTGAGGATTGACGTGGGGTAACGTATCATTTTCATCTTTGCTGCTGGTGCTTGGCAATTTGTTTTGGGAATT
>NW_013975504.1:0-240 GCF_001266775.1 Austrofundulus limnaeus | reverse complement strand
CAGCCTGATGCTACATCAGGTTGATTTTGCTGTTTCTGACAAGTTGTGACAAATGGCAGCATCAACGATAAAGTCCTGCAAAATATCGGCATGAGTGACCGTTACAAGACTGATGTAGGAAGACAAGAGAGAGGGGGTGGAGTGGAGCTCTCTGGGAGGGCTTCACGGCATCATCGCCTCAATCAATGCCAACGAGCACAACTGTGGATGGCCAGGGCGGTTTTTGGATCCAAGTTCAAC
>NW_013975503.1:0-240 GCF_001266775.1 Austrofundulus limnaeus | reverse complement strand
GTTTCCACTTCCACTCATCCCTTTTCTGTATTTAACCAGCCTGTTTCCACTACTCCAGTATCCGATCATTGTTTGGTTTCCTGTCCTAGTTTCCCCGTTGTTTCCTCATGCCAGTAGTTTTCTGATTTTTGCCGCCTTATCTGCCTTTGATTTAAACAAAGACTTTTTATTATTTACTTGGAGCCTGCCTGCATCACCTCAACCACTATACCTGATCATTTTTTCTGCACAGTATCTTAT
>NW_013975502.1:0-240 GCF_001266775.1 Austrofundulus limnaeus | reverse complement strand
CAAACTGACATCAGCTTTATGGTAAAACCTGAAAATACCTTCATGATAAACCCAGAGCTTCATCTGTAAATGAAATGATGCAGGAACAGGGTTACCTGAAGTCAACACTGATCTGAAGTCAACACTGATCTGAAGTCAACACTGATACACAACATTTAGGCACACAAATGTGAAATTACCAAGCCAACTGATATTTACGTATTAGGCCTATTTTTAAATATCCTGATGCATCTCAGTAAT
>NW_013975501.1:0-240 GCF_001266775.1 Austrofundulus limnaeus | reverse complement strand
GTCTGAGTTATACAAAAAAATACAGTAGTTCTTTTAATCAGACCTATATCTTGATAAGCTGCCTCTTCTGACACATTATATACTGAAGCAGATTATTTAAAAAAAATACTAGGTAGCTTTTTATGTTTTGACCAGGATGGTTTCTTTTCTTGTCTTTACAATTGATATCCCCTAAAGATGACAAACTGAGGATGAAAAGGAAAATGAGGACTTATTCATGTTTTGAATTTCTTTGCTCAA
>NW_013975500.1:0-240 GCF_001266775.1 Austrofundulus limnaeus | reverse complement strand
TGTTATGGGAGATTCAGCAGCATTTTGCTGCCTCTTTTGAATCTCGCGCAAACAGGTGAGCCAGTTCCTGAATCAGTCACGTGATACGACCTGCCAGCGAGGCTTCGAACGTCACTGCATATGTCACCAACACAAGCTTCGATACCCGTTCCACAAAAATCCTCCTCTATTACTCGACACATGCTTCCAAGCCTCGACACAGAAAAACACATCACTATCCACCGGTTCTTCTTTGAATAT
>NW_013975499.1:0-240 GCF_001266775.1 Austrofundulus limnaeus | reverse complement strand
ATGTTGTTGCAGTAAAGCCAACCTCGACAGCTGTTACTGTTTTTGTTTGAGAAGCTTTGAGCAATGTGACTGAGTCTGGCAACCACTTTCAGGAGAGATTTCCAGTTGGAAAAATGTTCAAAGCGACTTGAAAATAGTTTGTGAGTTGATGACTCTGTTACCACATTGGTGGCATTCACCCTGACCTCTGTGTCATCATCTGGATTGATAAGCAAGTATTGCTCTTCTGAACCAATCGCT
>NW_013975498.1:0-240 GCF_001266775.1 Austrofundulus limnaeus | reverse complement strand
GGGGAGACGGATGTTGGACTTGGAGGACTGAACCAGTCAATGGACCGTGCATTCATTCATTCTTCTAACCCTAACCCTAACCTAACCCTAACCTTAACCTGCACGGAGGGGAGTGCCCGGGAGGTGGGATGCCCCAGTGAAACCCCCCTCTACGATCCCTGTCAACCTCAAAAATCTCAGACAACTCTTAGCAGTGGATCACTCGGCTCGTGAGTCGATGAAGGACGCAGCTAGCTGCGA
>NW_013975497.1:0-240 GCF_001266775.1 Austrofundulus limnaeus | reverse complement strand
AAAAAACAGGTTAATACAAGTCCAGATGTTTTTCACAGGCTGCATCAGAGAAACCAACCCCCCTCTGTCATATATCACTTCTGACAAGACAAAGGAAAGCTCTCAGCCAGAAAAAAACTTTGCATCCCCCCACAGTGGAATGCAGCTCAACTGGCAAGTCAATACACAAATGAAAACAGAAAAACAACAAAAACTCCACATTTGACACAGAAACACACCTGTAGGACAGAAACACACACA
>NW_013975496.1:0-240 GCF_001266775.1 Austrofundulus limnaeus | reverse complement strand
CTCCTCATCTGGAAAAAGAGGGGGGTTGTAACCCAAAGAGACCTCAAAAGGAGACAGACCCGTAGCAGAAGATGTGTGGCTGTTGTGGGCGTATTCAACCCATAGGAGATGCTGACTCCAGGAGCTGGGATTGTTATTAATCACACATCTGAGGGCCACCTCCAACTCCTGATTGCATCTTTCTACTTGACCATTAGACTGTGGATGGTGTCCTGAGGTTAAACTGGAGTGTGCTCCTAA
>NW_013975495.1:0-240 GCF_001266775.1 Austrofundulus limnaeus | reverse complement strand
TATGATCAAACAGACAATGCTCGAACAACCAGCTGCCCTCCTGAAACAGAAACACAAATGTCAACAAGTTGGAAATCAATATGGGATGTTAATATCGGCCCAGTTTTACTTATCGGACCGATACTAATGTGCTAAAAAATGACACACACCAGATGATTCCGATTTTTATACCCATACACGATCATGCATCCCTAATGCAATTTTCTGCTAATTTACATACATTCACATACAAAATTAAAT
>NW_013975494.1:0-240 GCF_001266775.1 Austrofundulus limnaeus | reverse complement strand
TTAACGCTGGCAAACACACGCTCTTAACGCTGGCAAACGCACGCTCTTAACGCTGGCAAACGCACTTTCTTAACGCTGGCAAACGCACGTTCTTAACGCTGGCAAACGCACGTTCTTAACGCTGGCAAATGCACGCTCTTAACGCTGGCAAATGCACGCTCTTAACGCTGGCAAATGCACGAGCTAAGGCTGGCAAACGCACGAGCTAAGGCTGGCAAACGCACAAGCTAAGGCTGGCAA
>NW_013975493.1:0-240 GCF_001266775.1 Austrofundulus limnaeus | reverse complement strand
GTGGGAGAGTTCAGAATTTAAGCTACTCACCACAACTCTGAGTAAAACTCTCATATTTTTACTTTTAATGGTATTTCTGTAGCATTTATTTCACATTTAGTCAGTGGTACATGTAGAACTGTTCAGTGTTAATAAGAGCTAAAACACTGTTTCTATGCAGGAAACACCAGGTAGAGCTCAGTGTTTGTTAGAGCAGCACAGCTGTAGCAACGAGACGAGGAACAGGAAGTTAATTACAGC
>NW_013975492.1:0-240 GCF_001266775.1 Austrofundulus limnaeus | reverse complement strand
TTCATATTCCACAAGACCACACAACAAGACAACACTCTCCCCTCCCTCCCTCTTTTTTCCTGTCTTTATCTTTCTTTTTTCTCTCTCTTTCCATCTTTGTGTCTCTTTATCTTTTCCTCCCAATTTAAGAGGAAACAAAATGAAAAGCAGCGTCAAGTTTTCATATTCTGAGTGCCTGACTGCTGATAGGACTTGATACCCAAAAGCATTTACTTGGCTTAAGCGTCTAAAAACGTCACT
>NW_013975491.1:0-240 GCF_001266775.1 Austrofundulus limnaeus | reverse complement strand
AGTCCTGCCAATTATCACCTCATTGTTCTCCCCTCCTCGTCAAAGCAATCCGCAATCAGCATCATGCCACTCACCTGTTGTCTCCAATACTTAAGCTTCACTCTCCCACAGCACCAGCGCCAGATTTACGAACGGTTCTCCAAGTAGTTGTCCAGAACTCTTCATGTCATGTCTGCATCGTAACGACCCTGTTTCTCCTCTCTGATTTCATGCCTCCTGCCTTGCCCCTGAACGGTACCG
>NW_013975490.1:0-240 GCF_001266775.1 Austrofundulus limnaeus | reverse complement strand
CCATTACACTCACCTCATCAATAGAGGATGAGTCATCAGGGTAACGATGTACAGGATGAAACAAAGGCTTCCAGAATCTATCTCCAGGAACAACATTAATTATGTACATATTTTAGTTTTCTAGTCACTTTAGGCCTTGGATTTTTTGGAGGAATGCATGTTGAGATTCAAACTAAATTCATCTTAAAGCTGTTTGGGTTAAACTTTGGTGCTGAAGTTTATGCACAATTTTATGCAGCG
>NW_013975489.1:0-240 GCF_001266775.1 Austrofundulus limnaeus | reverse complement strand
GTGACTCTTCTTCATATCTTTCTGATAGTCACTCAAAATAAATTGAAGAAACATCAAATTCTTCTCTACTGTGTTTTTAGCCTTTTTAATAATACTCTGTTCACATTCAGACATTCTCCTTTGACATCACTTCCTGTTAATTCACATGTAAATATCTCAGTGACCGTTCATCTGAGTGACGTAAAATTTGTTTTGTAATATGGTATTAATGTTGTCTTTCCAAAAATACATTCATATTTA
>NW_013975488.1:0-240 GCF_001266775.1 Austrofundulus limnaeus | reverse complement strand
GTCACCATCAGCTGTAAAACCAGTCAGGATATCTACAACAGCAACTATCTAGTATCAGATCTACTATCAGTATCCAGAGATATGATTTAATTTGTCTTGTTGGTTACGATAACACATTATTTTTTGATCTGAATCCTAATTTTATGTAAATTTATTGCGTTTTTTTAAGTCAATATAAGGAGGAAACCTCAAATAGTATTTGTATATTAAGATTTTCTTGTTGAGAAGAAACAAAAACAT
>NW_013975487.1:0-240 GCF_001266775.1 Austrofundulus limnaeus | reverse complement strand
CAGCAGCAGAAATAGCTGAGCTCTAATTGCCTTCATCTTCTTTCGCTTCCACTAATCAAATTAGACTATAGAGAATTCTAATTAAACCATCCCTGCTTCTGATGGTGCTCAATTTGCACACAGAGACACACACACACCACACATGAGCAATCAATAGGCATCATTGCATATTGACACACGCACACATTCTAACTTATTTTTAATCCATTTATTCACTTATGAGCAATTAAAGAGCTGCAG
>NW_013975486.1:0-240 GCF_001266775.1 Austrofundulus limnaeus | reverse complement strand
CGTCGAAAAACACAGTTTCGCAACGGCAGTGTCTCCATTAAGTAAGAAACACTATTAAAATCATGCATGAATGCGTTTGTTCTCGTGATAAGTCATTACAATTATGGCAGCAATGGATGTAAACACTTAATTCATATTGCTACCATGGCACTCATCATTAGCCATCAGAGGAGATGTCAGCATCTTATTGAGGTTTTCCAGCGCAAGCCCCTTATACTTTGGAGCGGCTACGTATGTGGC
>NW_013975485.1:0-240 GCF_001266775.1 Austrofundulus limnaeus | reverse complement strand
GTAAAATTTTTGGGGAGCTTTCCCTAAAATGGTTGGAGCGTTGAAGGACCTTCTTACAAGGGGGTCTTTCAAAAAGTACTTGATAATTTGATAGTCATTTTAAGGTGATACTATGATGCATTTACTTATTGGTCCAAATAAGTTAATGCTTATTAATCATAATAGATTAAAACACATAAATATGTTATAAATGCTAGAGAAAGGACTTGAACCTCCTTTGAAAGAGCTTAGATCTTTTGC
>NW_013975484.1:0-240 GCF_001266775.1 Austrofundulus limnaeus | reverse complement strand
ATTACCAGGAGCAAGATCTTGGGACAATGGAGAGAAGTTTTCAGGAATGTGTTGCTATCGGCTAAGCTGTAATTGTTCTGTCAGATCAAATAGTATTATTTTTGCATTTTTATGTAGAGGAAGAAATGCAATTCTTATAGGAATATCCAGGAAGACGCTGACAGCGGGAACACCTGATCAACCATGTGAGGTGAATGTTCACTACATCAGAACTGATTCAGTAAACGTGTTTCCAGCTTC
>NW_013975483.1:0-240 GCF_001266775.1 Austrofundulus limnaeus | reverse complement strand
ACCCCCCACAAGGCCCCCCTTGGGACACGGTCGATTTGTTTTATCAGTTACATGTAATTGCAGCGTTCAATGTTGTTTCTCATTCAAACATTTACAAACTTCAGTAGGAAAGTTTCAATGAAGATGCTGCTGCAAGAGACAAAAGCACAGATCATATAGAGGGGTTGTTATTATTTTAATTTCCTCTTTCTAATAACTTTGTTTTAATCTAAAGCTGTCTCTATGGCAAGCAGAGACCAC
>NW_013975482.1:0-240 GCF_001266775.1 Austrofundulus limnaeus | reverse complement strand
AGGAGAAGGTAAAGATTCTACAGACATGATGGTCATGCTTTGAGTGCAAAACTAACATGTGAGCATGTGCAGGATTTAGTTTAAATTCACATACTTTAAACTTAAAACCAGTTCAGGAGAATGAGAATGTAAGCGTGCAGTTTGCAGCTACAGTAAAAAATACTGCATTTTGTGAACACAATAGTTTGATGATGTTATCCATGGGATGCCTATCAGAATTTATTTATTTATTTTTATTTT
>NW_013975481.1:0-240 GCF_001266775.1 Austrofundulus limnaeus | reverse complement strand
CTTTTCCTGTTAAATAATCAAATCAAATCAAATTGATTTAGAATGTACAAGACATTAAATTCATTTGCCTAGGACCTCCAAAGAGGCAGGCGGCCACGAGGTAACTTTTGCTAAAGCACATGTGCTGATTGTAGCTCTGTGAAGTGCCTAAAGCTTCTGTGTTTTGTGTCTGTAGTTTTCACAGCATTTAATAAACCAAAGCAAGACGCCCAACTTGAAGAAGCCATGACTGTGTTGTCA
>NW_013975480.1:0-240 GCF_001266775.1 Austrofundulus limnaeus | reverse complement strand
AACTTTAACTTTCCTGATTATTGTGATCCGTTTTATGACCTTTATTATCAGTGAAATTCATATTTTACCTAAATCTTTTTTTGCGAAGGTACTTTTACTTTTATTCATCTATTTCTTTCAAGTACTTCTTACACCTCTGGTTTTGTATTCATTACTTTTACTTCTTATACACTGCAAAAAATGTCCACCTAATCAAGTTTTAAAATCTTATTTCCAGCCAAAAAGTCTTTTTGATCTTGT
>NW_013975479.1:0-240 GCF_001266775.1 Austrofundulus limnaeus | reverse complement strand
GCTTTATACAACACTGGCTGCAACTCTGCCTACCAAGGTTTATGTGTCTTGGACAAAACATGAATTGATTTGTTTGTTCAGCTTTTAAAAAACACAATTTGTCATTTTTCTAGTGAGCCGCCTTTAAAGAATTCACTAAACTCAAAAGCTTTGTTAGAGCAAATACTGAAGCTTTTTTTTACAGCTGGAGAAGTATGTAGGCTAATCACAGCTTAACTAATTATAAGATTAGATCTAGTT
>NW_013975478.1:0-240 GCF_001266775.1 Austrofundulus limnaeus | reverse complement strand
TTGTTACGGAGCAGCAAATTTGTGTATATTTAATAGCTTGGTGTGTGTTTGTGTGTTTGTGTGTGCGCGCAGCTAATTGTCCGGTGGGAATATTTCTCAGCGGCACGCCATTGGCCGCCGGCGCCTAAAGAGAGGGGTGAGGCGAGGTGGGTCACGTCTTTATTTGAAGCGAGAAAAGGTCATGAGCTGCTGGCTGCTCCTGCAAACATTGTGTTGTTGATGAGGGGGAGGGGGAGGAGG
>NW_013975477.1:0-240 GCF_001266775.1 Austrofundulus limnaeus | reverse complement strand
ATTAGGGGAAAATATTGACAAATAATTTTTGCCCTTTTCTTATACAGGCAAACTGTAAAGGACATGTTGTTGTTTTTTATTATTGCTGACATGGATTAGGCTCAATTAAAATCAGAATAGTTAAAAACGTTTGAAATTTGCTAATTAGTCTGCAAGTGAAGCAAACTCTGGAGTAATTAAAGTGACTCTTAGGGGCTCTGTGCTCCTGTGAGGAGGAGGTGGAGGAGGTGGTGGAGGAGG
>NW_013975476.1:0-240 GCF_001266775.1 Austrofundulus limnaeus | reverse complement strand
TTAATACTTATTTATATTTACAGGTATTTATTTTTATCTTTATTTTACCCGTATTAAAGCTCCCTCTTCAGCATTTGTCTCAAAGGTTACATCGATAATATTGCCTAGTTACCCTTATGTGTTGACCGTGCTGTTTGTGGTAACTGTTGCGGTGGATAATATGGAGATGCAAATGTTGGACCTTCCCATTGCTGCACCGGCCTCCCAACTCTCACTGGGCATTCGTTAGCCCAGTGGCCC
>NW_013975475.1:0-240 GCF_001266775.1 Austrofundulus limnaeus | reverse complement strand
GGGTCCGACGCTCCGCGGCGCGGCTAGGCTGCTAACAAGACGGGGTCTGGACCTGCGGTTTTTGCACTAAGTCCACACTTTTTGTTTTTTTGCACTAAGTCCAAACCTCCAGCCTCCCCACCCTCCCTCGCCTCTCACACATGCCCACCCACGTGCACCTGCTCCGGGCTCGACCCGGCCACGGGCCCCTGCTCCTCCTGGCTCTAAGTCCACACTTTTTGTTTTTTGCACTAAGTCCAA
>NW_013975474.1:0-240 GCF_001266775.1 Austrofundulus limnaeus | reverse complement strand
TTCCATCTCTGCTTTTGTGCATTAACTCTTACAGAATGGGGGAAACTGGTCTTGGTGGAGGTTTGCTCTCCGAGTGCTTCAATCTTTTATTGCTACAGTGAAAGAAATTTTTTTATCTCCATCTTCAATGTAAAAACAACTACTGTTGTTTATGTGCTCAGCTATGTGTGGCGTACAGAGAGGGAGGGAGGAATTATGATGATTTATTCCCTGCGACATAGTATTTCAGTTATATATAAG
>NW_013975473.1:0-240 GCF_001266775.1 Austrofundulus limnaeus | reverse complement strand
CTCTGTGATTTTTTTTTATACCATTATAAATCTTTAAGGCATGATAAGAGAAAAGTTGTTCTACTTTTCATGTGACAGGCATTATCTTTGATTTAATAAATGCATAAACTTTCTTAGTTAAATGACAAATGAATCATGAACAAATGAGATTGTTCTGTCCATAATCTGATTAAGAGGAAGAGGTTCTCTTCCACGATTAGAATGACCTGTCTTTGGCCTAAATACAGTTCAGAGTGGAAC
>NW_013975472.1:0-240 GCF_001266775.1 Austrofundulus limnaeus | reverse complement strand
CAAATGACATGAGCAAAGGGTGGAAATACACGTATTGTTCTGTTATTTATTTATTTTTTAGTTAATGAAATGCAAAGGCAGCGACACCTTCCCAAATGAAGTTGACTTAAACTGCAGGGTTACACAGCTGCTGGGCACTCTGGGCCGTCTCATACAAGCAAATAATGTGAGTGTTAGGTAAATATGGCAAAGAAGGAAATATGATTCAAATGTCAGGAATGTTGTGGTCGGCCTGAGAAT
>NW_013975471.1:0-240 GCF_001266775.1 Austrofundulus limnaeus | reverse complement strand
GTACATCTTTTATGTTTCAGACGAAATGGTTCACTGCCTTTTGACAATAAAAACCACGGGTAGAAAAAAACACATAATTTCCTTCAGGCAGTGCTGTGTGCCACTGCTAGCTCCAACATGAACAGCCTCACAAAAGCCTAAAATTCCCAATCTGGCCCCAGTTTTGTATAATTTTCATTTCTAATCGTTTCAAAATATGCTGAGATTTTTTCATGGAGGAGAGGCGGAGATGACAGAGTG
>NW_013975470.1:0-240 GCF_001266775.1 Austrofundulus limnaeus | reverse complement strand
GTATTACAGCAAAATTGAAGGAGCCTCCGACTGAAGACACTGTTTTTCTATGAGTCTGATGAAGAGGATTGTTATGGAAATGTTTATTTAACAAAGACAGAAATACGTGGTCCAAGAATGAAGGTAGTCATGGAATAATCAGCTGAGTTTTATTGCAACAACAGGAAACACAGGGAACAACATCAGACTGCCCCCCTGCTCTCTGCTCATCTCTGTGTTTCTGCCTCTCCTGAGACAGTT
>NW_013975469.1:0-240 GCF_001266775.1 Austrofundulus limnaeus | reverse complement strand
ATGTGAAACATGAGTGGCTTTTAAAGTTTAACCCCAGATTTATGTGTGGCTAAAAATATACCCATAAATTTATTAATATAGCCAGGATTTTGACAAAGTGTAGTTTTGGTGAATTATTTTTAAAATATGTTGTTCTCGTTCATTGTGCTGCTGGTGCAGTGTTATCTCTGGCTAGAATTGGATTGAATTTTGTTGGATGGCCGTCCACAAAACCATCGCCCTGTGGAAGTGGCTGTAAAC
>NW_013975468.1:0-240 GCF_001266775.1 Austrofundulus limnaeus | reverse complement strand
CCTGTGGACTTTGGGACATTAGCTTGATTCCCAGATGCTTTCACTGACTCACACACTTGCTCTCATAGGCCCCATTGAGCTTTCCTCTTTGTTAAAATTTCACTGCCTTGCTTCACATTTATTAAAGAGGGAAACGGGGGAGGTAAACAGCAACAATGAAAAAGGCCCTCAAAGAGCTTTATGAGCTTGTCTGCATGAAGGAACGAGTTTGTGATTCATTTTTGCCATAGTAGGTAAGGG
>NW_013975467.1:0-240 GCF_001266775.1 Austrofundulus limnaeus | reverse complement strand
GACGAGACGAGGCTTTTCGGCGTCGGTTCCAGCAGACCTTTTCTGTTTTGGTTCGACTTCAGCAGGTTTTAAAATCCATAAACTCCACAATTGGTAACAACTTTGTTTTTTCAAGGGATTAAATGCCTTGTTACTGAACTTTGGTTTAAGAGAACGCAGGTGCTGGAGAGCTGCTGCTCACTCGGGTCTGGCCATCAAGTGAAACGAACACACACACTGAGTGTGGGCGCTTCTTAAAGG
>NW_013975466.1:0-240 GCF_001266775.1 Austrofundulus limnaeus | reverse complement strand
GATTGATGAACTGATTTCTGAACTGATTGATGAACTGATTTTTGAACTTATTGATGAACTGATTGATGAACTGATTTCTGAACTGATTGATGAACTGATTTTTGAACTTATTGATGAACTGATTGATGAACTGATTTCTGAACTGATTGATGAACTGATTTTTGAACTTATTGATGAACTGATTGATGAACTGATTTCTGAACTGATTGATGAACTGATTTTTGAACTTATTGATGAACT
>NW_013975465.1:0-240 GCF_001266775.1 Austrofundulus limnaeus | reverse complement strand
CTGTTTCACTGCGCAGGTAAACACTGCAAACACAAAACAAATCAATCTGTTCGCTTTCATGATGCTTACCTGTGCAGCTGGAAAAAAAAACACTACACCATTGTCACTTTGAGCATTCTTTAAAGAAATGTTTATCGCTCACTGCCTTTCATGCCAGAGTTTAAACAGACAGATTATCTTATGATGGAGTTCGAACTGTCAGTCAAACCTGATTAAGGTCATGATGTTAATGGTTAATGA
>NW_013975464.1:0-240 GCF_001266775.1 Austrofundulus limnaeus | reverse complement strand
ATACTAATAACCAGAATTCCCAGAAGGAGCTGAAAATTTTGATATTTAAGTTGTTGAAGTATCTCAAAATTGCAGGAGATGTGTGCCAAAAAAATTTATGGAAGAAGTAAAGAAAAAAATTGAGTAAAGAGAAACACGGGCAAAATAGTTTTCATACCTGGACAAGGCCAAGTACAAGATCCATTCTGCACTGTTTCAGAAGTTTCAATGATTTTAGCATCATTTGAATCCATTTAGTTT
>NW_013975463.1:0-240 GCF_001266775.1 Austrofundulus limnaeus | reverse complement strand
GCTAGTTTCATCTATTTTAGCTATGCAGCAAAAATCCTTCAGCATTAAACATTCACACTGCAGTTTCACAGGAAAGGCAAATTGTCTAGTTAAATCTTAAATTTGTAATCGTTTCACAACCCTCTGATTAATGAGTCTCGCTGACTCTTGTGTTGGCTTTACAAAACCAGGTTTGCTCTGCTGACAGCACAAACGCACTGAGTTTGAGAGACTGTGTTAGGTGTTGACACTGTATATATA
>NW_013975462.1:0-240 GCF_001266775.1 Austrofundulus limnaeus | reverse complement strand
CCCTAAAACTAACCTAAACCTTGGTCCTAAACCACACACCTGCACCCAAAATTAGGATCCGTACCCATACGGACCGGGCTTTGGTCCCCACAATGCATATTTTGTCCCCACTGAATTCTCATGGGGATTTTGCATTGATTTGCAATCATTTATAGATCGTTTACCCAACCCTGAACCCTAAACCAAGCCTCAAATCAATTCACATGTTAGTTCTAAACCAACGCCTACACAGCACAGAGC
>NW_013975461.1:0-240 GCF_001266775.1 Austrofundulus limnaeus | reverse complement strand
AAATAAAAGAATGATAACAAGAAAGATTTGTTATCTTGTTAAACGAACACACGCCCCTTCTCGAAAACAAACCTTTTAGAACGATGAGTCTTATAGTTCTATAAAACCTAAGGCAACTTTCATCGAGGCACTGTTTTGTTCTTTTATGTCTACAATACAAGGGTTTGTGCTGTTGTTTGAAGAAAGTGAGACACAAAAGCAGGGGAGAAAAAAAAGAAGAGAATAAAAAGACATTAACAT
>NW_013975460.1:0-240 GCF_001266775.1 Austrofundulus limnaeus | reverse complement strand
ATCTAAATGCTGATGTTATGGTTGATTACTAATTTGCAGAAATTACTTTTGATTTCACACAATCCCAAAGAGAACAGACATGACTAATCTATCATTAGATCTATAGCCATGTTACCATCAACATTTTTTATGCACATTTTGAAGTATCACATTAGAAAAGATGAATAGAAATGGCACAATTCGAAAACGACACAATTCGGAAAATAAAAACTTCCTCTATTTCACTAAAAAGCTGATACG
>NW_013975459.1:0-240 GCF_001266775.1 Austrofundulus limnaeus | reverse complement strand
TTAATTTTTGTAGTTCATTTTTAAACATTTTAATGTATTTTAAAGAAATTTTGAACTTGTCAAAAAGCTATTGTTACTGTTATTGTTTGTCACTAATATGAAGAGCAACTACTGGTTCTACCATGCAAAAGTTTAAAAAGGCTTTATTTTTATTTGTGCTTTGTCAAATTTATTTTTACAGGATTTTTTTGAAACATTAAACATTTTTAATTTATTTATTTTATGACAACAGTTTTATTT
>NW_013975458.1:0-240 GCF_001266775.1 Austrofundulus limnaeus | reverse complement strand
CTGTAATAACACCGAGCTGGGGGGGCATGAGAGATGTTCTCTCTTTTAGCAGACACACACATAGAGACGTTTTTCTTCCGCTGCGGTTCACTTCAACTACATCTCATTTGTTCTGGGAAGATCATTAAAGGGATAGTGCAACGTGAGTTTCAATAGAAAGTTTTTGAAGAATGAACATCTTATCTGTTGTAGATAGCCCTTTGAACAACTTATTTTGAGCCATCCATCCATCCATCCATC
>NW_013975457.1:0-240 GCF_001266775.1 Austrofundulus limnaeus | reverse complement strand
CAGGGAAAACTTCTGATTTTCTTTGTGATGTCAGAGTATTACATCATCTTTCTCATGTCACACACAATCTTCCAACAATCAGGATTTGTGAACACGCCCACCTTTAGCTCACCAACAGAGATAGCATGACTGGGCTGTAATCATATGATAAATGTTCAGATGTAGTTGATGGTTAAAATTCCAGTGTTGCAGCTCAGTTTGTCCTGCTGACTGTTGAAATTGTTATGTAATGTGGTTCAG
>NW_013975456.1:0-240 GCF_001266775.1 Austrofundulus limnaeus | reverse complement strand
CAAATACCTGACAAATACCTGACAAACAAACACCTGACAAACACCTGACAAACACCTGACAAATACCTGACCAACACCTGACAAATACCTGACAAACACCTGACAAACATGTGACAAACACCTGACAAACACCTGACAAATACCTGACAAACACCAGACAAACACCTGACAAATAAACACCTGACAAATACCTGACAAACACCTGACAACACCTGACAAACACCTGACAAACACCTGACA
>NW_013975455.1:0-240 GCF_001266775.1 Austrofundulus limnaeus | reverse complement strand
TCAAAAGATCAAATTTGCTGACAAATTTAGCAGCTCCAACCTGATCTACACAATCTTCCATCCTTGGAAGTGGAAAACAATCCGGTTTCGTTACGGCATTGAGTTTCCTCATTAGTCATGTTTTTGCGTCTCATAATAGTCTAAATCCATGGTTATACGTTGGAGATGCCCAACTGGACATACTTGGCACAGCCAAACCATTGTCCAACATGTAGTTAACTTCGGAGTCCAAAAACTTAC
>NW_013975454.1:0-240 GCF_001266775.1 Austrofundulus limnaeus | reverse complement strand
CTGGTGTTAGCATCAGAGAGGCTAGCTACTAGCATGGATAATCTGGTTAGCATCGGAGAGGCTAGAGACTAGCATAGATAATCTGACGTTAGCATCAGAGAGGCTAGCAACTAGCATGCATAATCTGGTGTTGGCATCAGAGAGGCTAGAGACTAGCATAGATAATGTGGTGTTAGCATCGGAGAGGCTAGCAACTAGCATGGATAAGCTGTTAGCGTTGGAGAAGCTAGCAACTAGCAT
>NW_013975453.1:0-240 GCF_001266775.1 Austrofundulus limnaeus | reverse complement strand
TGGGCATTTCAAACAATGCCTCACAATGTGCTTGACAGCCCTGAAAAACAGCCTGGTGCTTGGAAACTGCCAGCCCATCATCTCAACTCCCTCATCTGGGCTCTCTCTGGCTCTCCATCGCTCCCACTCTGTTTGTGTGTGCATCTCTCGCCATCTCTCTCAATATCTCATTTTCTTTCCTGCTTCACCCCTCCAAGCTCTCATTTCTGTCACCCACTCTACCTCACATTTCCCACTCCC
>NW_013975452.1:0-240 GCF_001266775.1 Austrofundulus limnaeus | reverse complement strand
CATCTGTAGAGCATCAGTGAAACATCAGTAGAGCATCTGTGGAGCATCAGTAAAACATCAGTAGAGCATCTGTGGAGCATCAGTGAAACATCAGTAGAGCATCTGTGGAGCATCAGTGAAACATCAGTAGAGCATCTGTGGAGCATCAGTGAAACATCAGTAAAACATCAGTAGAGCATCAGTGAAACTTCAGTGGAGCATCAGTGAAACATCTGTAGAGCATCAGTAGAGCATCAGTGA
>NW_013975451.1:0-240 GCF_001266775.1 Austrofundulus limnaeus | reverse complement strand
AAAGCAGGCACCTCCCTAGGGGATCGGGTTCCCCACTCCACGGGTTGTGTGATGTGAACTTGTGATGAATTCTATGAAATGTTTTTCAACAAATATTTGATTTTAGGTTTTCCCGCAGAGCTATCCTTCACACACATTTAAAATACAGAGTTCAAACGGAATGTGATAACTGTTATATATGTAAAGAACCTGAAACAACAGAAGACTGGTTTTATTTTTGTCAGTCTGTATGGAAATATT
>NW_013975450.1:0-240 GCF_001266775.1 Austrofundulus limnaeus | reverse complement strand
TATTTTCAAATATGTGCAGAAGAACAGTAGCAGAATCTGTACTTTGTTTATCTGCCACGGTTTTAAAGAAGGAAATTATCTGTGTAAGATGCTTCCACCACAGTGCAGGAGGCAGCGGTGTTTAATTGTGGCTCTTCTTTTTATTTTATTTAGTTGTCTCTGCACTAAAAGACAGTCCAGTCATGCTGTCTCGATGCAGATGACATCATTCTGATAACCTCGGCTCTGAATGCAGCACAC
>NW_013975449.1:0-240 GCF_001266775.1 Austrofundulus limnaeus | reverse complement strand
AATTGAATATTAATCATTATCCATGTGGGTTATGCAATGCTGCAACTAAAAGTTAAAGTCTGAAAACATGTTAAACAAAATTTTTCTCTTTTGGAAAAATGAAATAAAAAATGTTGCATTTTCATCCTAATTATTATCTTTTTTTCTTATCACCTGTCAATACAATCTTTGACTTGACTATATTTTCCTGTAATGTGTCACACCATCAAAGAGTGCCCTTTTTTACTGCCCACCCTCTGC
>NW_013975448.1:0-240 GCF_001266775.1 Austrofundulus limnaeus | reverse complement strand
TGTTGTGTGGCCCTAATACTCCATCGTAGTTAAGGCCCTGTCACACTTTTGTGTTTTAGGCAACTTGTGCGACTTATAAAAAGTTTGTCAAATAATAAAGATGTCTACAATGAAGATGGAATAAAACAAATCTGCTGGAAGCCTTTTTTGAACGTATACATACTGTAATGCTAATAATTAGATCAAATGTGTAATATGAGTCATTTAATCATAACAAAATTAAGTTGTCTAAAATGTTAG
>NW_013975447.1:0-240 GCF_001266775.1 Austrofundulus limnaeus | reverse complement strand
AAGTTCTGGTTAAGACAGATGTACAGGTCGAAGTGGTTAAAACTTTTTCAAGAGTAAATCATTTTATTTAACCACTTCAGGTTTTAGACTTTGTCATTTGTTCACACAACAGTGTTGGGCTCTTGATACAAAAATGACTTTTTACCTCAACCCAAAAGAGAAAGAGATCCTACCACTATCCTTGTGATTAATGGACACCCTGTTGTAACATCTGAGCCACAGCCAGCCTTGGTTTTAAGC
>NW_013975446.1:0-240 GCF_001266775.1 Austrofundulus limnaeus | reverse complement strand
GGACAGGATGATGAATGTGGGCCACGAGGAAAAGCTGCCTGAATAATGCAGAAAACTGAGCCGGAGAGGCGGACATCACACTACACAACAATTTATCATACTGTGTGTTAAACAGTACGTTGTTTGAGCTTGAAAAAATTGGTAACACTTTATTTTAGGGAACACAAATGACGTGCTAATGAAGATGCAAATTATTGGCATATTAGGGCTTGATTAAACATTAAGCATTTATTAAATGCC
>NW_013975445.1:0-240 GCF_001266775.1 Austrofundulus limnaeus | reverse complement strand
GATGTGATCTGACCAGAACTGAAGCTAAAAACTTAACAGTTTAAAATTAAAATGAACTTAAACATCTGATTTATTCACTGTGATTAAACTGGTCAGCGAATATCAGCTTGTGGATAAGCATCTCTTCTTGTATGCACTCTGCTGAATCATGCTACATTTTAATCCAATCTATTGCATATTAAAAGCTGATTTGTTTTCTCATTTATGTAATTTTTACAGTGTCAAACAATACTACATATT
>NW_013975444.1:0-240 GCF_001266775.1 Austrofundulus limnaeus | reverse complement strand
TAGTAAAATTGTACTGCTTTTTTATGATTCAAGTTTGGACTCTAAAAAAACACCAGTTAGACAAATCTGATAAATGGACTGCACTTATATAGCGCCTTAGTATCAACCAGGAAGGCTCTTTACACTCATATCTGTGTCCTCATTTACTCATTCACAAAGGACTCTATTAGGTCTCTACAAAGCTAACATATATAAATCATCTATGAGACTAATAAATGCGAATCACATTCATACACTGAT
>NW_013975443.1:0-240 GCF_001266775.1 Austrofundulus limnaeus | reverse complement strand
GGCTAGAGAAATGCTTGGAGCACCATACATATTTATGTGCACACAAACAAGCTCTGGATGTAAATAAATTCAATGTAGAAGTAATTGTGTTTGCCCCATCAGCCAGCAACAGTGTTTATCTTTCCAAAAGCTCAATTATACGAGATAATCATTATTCAGAGTGTTCTTTATGAGCTCGCATGATCGCCAACCACATATGTCAGCATTGTGGTGCATGTGTTCACTCATACACACACACAC
>NW_013975442.1:0-240 GCF_001266775.1 Austrofundulus limnaeus | reverse complement strand
TCATTAGAACAACTTTATTGGGTTGGGAGGCTCATTTGATTTTGTTCCTGTTCAGTGTTAAACGAGCTCATGAGGGCAGAAAAACATGGGGTGATGTTACCAGTACAGCAGAAAGATCTTTTTGAAAGATAAACTGACACATTTCTTGTGCCATTACATATTTCCCTGGATAGCCCAATGAGGTACAGGGGTTAGACAGCGAAACTGAAACACCTGGTTTTAGACCATAACATCCCTTTC
>NW_013975441.1:0-240 GCF_001266775.1 Austrofundulus limnaeus | reverse complement strand
TAAAACAGAGGTGACAGTGTTTGGGCCAAAGACCAAAAGGGATCTTGTCACTCAGTGTCTTTCTAATGTTGGTTTTAAATGCACTCATGAAGCCAGAAATTTGGGAGTGACCTTTCATTCTGATCTTAGTTTTTCTAAACATTTTAAGAATATAACAAAAACAGCCCTTTTTCAAATTAGGAACATTGCTAAAATCAGAGCTTTTATTTCTTTCTCTGATGCAGAAACTCTAATTCATGC
>NW_013975440.1:0-240 GCF_001266775.1 Austrofundulus limnaeus | reverse complement strand
GAACACTAATAAACATTCTCAACCGTAGCAGAGAAACTTTGATGTGTTAAAAAAAAGGTTTTGTGGAGATCAGATAACAGGAGGCATTCTTGGTCTTAAAAAGCTTCAATTGCCTTTGAAAGCAGATTCTTCTTGGTCAGCCTGAGGCAACCGCAGTCACTCAGGGGGAGGAATTAGCTCATTTTAAAATTTCTAGACAGCTTTTTTTTTCTTTAACTCTTTTTCAACCTTCATGGCATC
>NW_013975439.1:0-240 GCF_001266775.1 Austrofundulus limnaeus | reverse complement strand
ATGGTTTCTTCATGGAACATCTGGAGGAAAAGGCATTTACATCTGCATCAGAGCACTGCCGACCAACCAGATGGAAGAGATATGTTGATGACATACTGGAGGCAATTAAAGTGGGGTATGCACAGCAGATCACAGACCATCTCAACACTTATAGACCAGAGATTCTTAACCTGTGGGCCACAGCGCCACCTTTAGGGCCTCAAAAGAACAACAGTTTTTAACTTTGGGCCACAGAGGGCC
>NW_013975438.1:0-240 GCF_001266775.1 Austrofundulus limnaeus | reverse complement strand
GGCCCAACGACAAAGATTTTTGAGATTTCTTAACCTTTTTTTTTAAACAGCTAGTCAACCTAATGGACATTTTATGTTATTTATTTATTTTTATCTATATATATATATTTTTTGTCTGTGAGAGGAAACCAGAGTACCCGGAGAAAACCCACACTATCATCAGGAGGATGTAATGGAGTGGAGCACAACATGTGGCCAGTGAGAGAAACAAGTGGTGGCAGCTGATAGGAAGAAGAGGAC
>NW_013975437.1:0-240 GCF_001266775.1 Austrofundulus limnaeus | reverse complement strand
CCTCTTGTTTCATGTCATACTAGTGCTGCAGTACGTCCTGTATGCTTGTGGATAAAAACAGGTCTCTGGTGAGAATGAGACCTCATGTCTAGATAAAATTACCTGTCGGAATAAAGGTTGACAAAAATAAAGGAAAGAAAATAAACAGGGCTTTCATTTTTATTTCATGTCGGTGGTTAGCATCGACGCCTTACAGCAAGAAGGTCCTGGTTCAGACCTGAGGTCTTTCTGTGCAGAGTC
>NW_013975436.1:0-240 GCF_001266775.1 Austrofundulus limnaeus | reverse complement strand
CAGGTACACAGGTACACACTACACAGGTACACAGGTACACACTGCAGCAGCTCTGCTCTGACCTCTGACTGCTGGTCAGAACCTCCTGTTGGTCTGCAGCTGTCTGAGGACACCAGGTCCACAGGTCCACAGGTCCACAGGTACACAGGTACACACTACACAGGTACACAGGTACACACTGCAGCAGCTCTGCTCTGACCTCTGACTGCTGGTCAGAACCTCCTGTTGGTCTGCAGCTGT
>NW_013975435.1:0-240 GCF_001266775.1 Austrofundulus limnaeus | reverse complement strand
CAAAACATTGTCTGTCTGATTATTGACTCCATTACTAACCATTTCAATCAATATTTGTGTGTTGTTTTTTTATTTCTCAAAGATAAAAGATCAATGAGGACAATTCACTATATATATATTTTTTCATTTTTGATCAATGTAATATGTAGATGTAAGGGGGGGTTTGCAAATATGTAAAATGAACTATTTTCATTTCACATGTTGATTATACTTAAGACAAATAGAAAAATTTTCATACAG
>NW_013975434.1:0-240 GCF_001266775.1 Austrofundulus limnaeus | reverse complement strand
TCAGCTGTCTCACAGATGTATGAAGACATGAGTTTCAGCTGTCTCACAGATGTATGAAGAAATGTTTCAGCTGTCTCACAGATGTATGAAGACATGGATTCAGCTGTCTCAAAGATGTGTGAAGACATGTTTCAGCTGTCCCACAGATGTATGAAGACATGGTTTCAGCTGTCTCACAGATGTGTGAAGACATGTTTCAGCTGTCCCACAGATGTATGAAGACATGTTTCAGCTGTCTCA
>NW_013975433.1:0-240 GCF_001266775.1 Austrofundulus limnaeus | reverse complement strand
TTTTGTTAAAAAGTCACGCCTCAAGTAAATCAGGCTCTAAAACACCGACATCCTCTTTTACTGAACGAGGAAGAAGAAATTTGTCTGTTTTTACTTTTTAATTTTTAAACAGTTAATTTAGTTTTTGTTCTTCTCATCAGACAAAATTCAGACTTCATCGTATTAAAAATGTTTTATCTGAAGGTTTATTTGTTCAGACAAGTCTTGTAACATTTATTCTGATAAAGGATCACAACAGTT
>NW_013975432.1:0-240 GCF_001266775.1 Austrofundulus limnaeus | reverse complement strand
TGTAAAGAATAAAGTGTTTCCAAGAGCTGGATGTTATCAGACCATTACCTGCTCCAGTAGTTCTGAAGCTCTGACCACGACGTTGTGTGAGAGCGCACCAGTGTGTGTCTGCACTTCAGAGAAAAGGAAGGGATGGGGTGAGGGGGAAGGTGACGCAGGCTTGCTGCAGTGCTCCTGTCAAGTAGGGGTCGCTGCGGACGAGTGGGCGTGTCACAAGAAAAGGCGATTCTAAAGTGACAC
>NW_013975431.1:0-240 GCF_001266775.1 Austrofundulus limnaeus | reverse complement strand
ATACTGGCCTATATATACAGTATTACTCCTAATATTTGCCTAATTTCCCTCTGTGATCAATAAAGTATTTTTGAATTGAACTGAATTCACTACTGTGTGACACTGTTCTGCTATGATTACAAAACCCTTGTATGGAAAAGCCATGATCTGGAAGGCAGCATGTTGTTTAATAAACACATAAAGTATGGTTTAACATTTCAAAATGTAAGATTTTGTTCAATTTAAATGATCTTTTTGGTA
>NW_013975430.1:0-240 GCF_001266775.1 Austrofundulus limnaeus | reverse complement strand
GTCCTCATTCATGTCCTGTACCAGTCTAACATGTCCCACCTGTCCTCGTACATGTCCTGCCTGTCCTAACACATGTCCCTGCTGCCCTCTCAAATGTCCTCCCTGTCCTAACACATGTCCCTGTTGTCCTCTCAAACATCGTCCATGTCCTAACACATGTCCCTGTTGTCCTCTCAAACATCATACCTGTCCTACCACATGTCCCTGTTGTCCTCTCAAACTTCCTCCCTGTCCTAACAC
>NW_013975429.1:0-240 GCF_001266775.1 Austrofundulus limnaeus | reverse complement strand
CCCTGGACCAACAGGCTGCTGGCACACACCGGCCTGCAGCTGCCACTGGAGGTATTCAAACTTTAAACTGCTGAGAACATGCTTACATTTCACTGTTGTTGATGTTATTAATGAGACGAACTCTAAGTGTTATCAGTTTATTGTGTGACTGTTGCTGTTTTCTTGTTTTCCTTACTTTTATTTTTATTACCTCCGCCAAGGGCAAGGTAATGTTTTCGGTCGCGTGTGTCTGTCGTTCTG
>NW_013975428.1:0-240 GCF_001266775.1 Austrofundulus limnaeus | reverse complement strand
ATTCTAGATACTGCAGTCTGTCAGGCAGGATCCGCTGCCTCAGCCCTGATCAGGACTTTTAAGTTCACCGAGTGTCAGAATGACCACAACAAGTGCAAAAACAGCACGTCCAATAGTGTCAGCACAGAAAGTGCTAAATGTGCTCCCAGCTTCTGCAGAGCTGCATGATGGAGGTTCCTCTGAGCCATGGAGCAAGACAACATTAAAGGCTGTGTCTCCAGAAACAAAGCAGCCTGTTGA
>NW_013975427.1:0-240 GCF_001266775.1 Austrofundulus limnaeus | reverse complement strand
AATCATTTTCAACTGGAAGAAATGAATTTGGTATAGCAGGAGTCAGCCATGATTCTGACATAGCCACAACATGTGCTTGTGTCTGAGCAAGTATTACAGATACAGATAATCAGCTGTGAACACTTCAATCAACCTGTGGAGAAACTGGTCATTTCATGGACTTGGAGGATGCCTTTTCTACTGTGATTAAATTAGTTGTTACCATTATATTTTTATTGTAACTGTTAAATAATTCAGATT
>NW_013975426.1:0-240 GCF_001266775.1 Austrofundulus limnaeus | reverse complement strand
GTTTAAGGACATTTCTCAACGTAAGACACCTCAAAAATTGTTAGCTAGAAATTTAGAGATACAAGGAACATGTTGCAGGCATCAAATTTAAAAAGAGTGAATGTTTGCAAAAAGCTAATTTTTTAAGTATTTGTTGGATATTTAGGTTGAAAAGGATTAGCAGATCATTGCATTCTGTTTTTATTTATGCTTTAGACAATGTCTCAACTTCATTGCAGTTAGAATTGTATATAATTATAT
>NW_013975425.1:0-240 GCF_001266775.1 Austrofundulus limnaeus | reverse complement strand
GTTCTCTGAGTCTTATGATCTCACCCTTTAGTAAGTGAGTCTGATTTCTAAAAGGGTTAGTAAAATATTGATGAGTGAACACTGATCTGGTGCCCCTACTGGTAAAACAGAGTAGACCAGCTGTAGAAACTCTTACTGGTTCTCACCTTGTTTCACCTACAAAGCTGTGGTTCCATTCGTTACTGGGAACAGGGATGTACGGAGAAAACAGGTGAAAACACAAAGCAAACACATAAAGGA
>NW_013975424.1:0-240 GCF_001266775.1 Austrofundulus limnaeus | reverse complement strand
GTTATACATCTTTAAAGAAACTTAAACTTCTTTAAACTTTGTACGGCAGTTCCCCCTGAGTTTCTGGCCTTGGGAGGGGATGGGCAGTGAGTTGGTAACGGACTGGGGGTGGGTTGTAGTTGGTGGTGGTCGGGGTTGTAGGGAGTAGTGTGTGTAAATATTTGAATAATGACATAAATGGTACATTTAAATGCATTGGTCAATTTATCTACAGAGTCAATTATAGTTTTAGGATTTCAG
>NW_013975423.1:0-240 GCF_001266775.1 Austrofundulus limnaeus | reverse complement strand
CCTTTAGCTACAACTGAGCCAATTTAAACCTTTGAAGTTTCAGTTGTGGTTTTGCTCATTTAGCCTTTAGCTACAACTAAACCAGTTTAAACCTTTAAAGATTTAGCAGTGATTTTGCTACATGTAGCTTTTAGCTACAGCTAAACAAATTTAAACCTTTATAGTTTCAGCTGTGGTTTTGCTCATTTAGCCTTTACCTACTATTAAACCTATTTAAACATTTGGGTAAAGTTTTAGCTG
>NW_013975422.1:0-240 GCF_001266775.1 Austrofundulus limnaeus | reverse complement strand
TGGTTTCAGATGGGAATTAATATGACCAACCCTCCGTGGGAACTCACACACTGAGTGAGTAGGGAGTAGGGCGAGTGTGTAGCCACTGATGGGGAAAGGGCCTACCTACTGAAGCTCACAGAATGCTCAGAGTGTGTGAAGCAGTTATCAAAGCAAAAGGTGGTTACTTTGAAGAACCTAGAATATTAAACATATTTTCAGTTGTTTCACACATTTTTGTTAAGTATATAATTCCACGTG
>NW_013975421.1:0-240 GCF_001266775.1 Austrofundulus limnaeus | reverse complement strand
ACACTGTGTGGCTCGTCAGTCAGACACGCTGTTGGTTTGTTTTTGACTTTTTTTTCTTTTCTAAATCTCTACTTGTAACAAAAATAATCTGTGACGCAGACAGATGTGGGCCAGGTCTGGTAATGGTGGGCCTGTTTTTAGATGGTATGCCAAAGCTGGATAATGTTGGCTGTGGTTTATGTGGTTTATCTGACAGATCACTTCTGGGCCACCAAAGGGACATCATTCCATGTGGTATCT
>NW_013975420.1:0-240 GCF_001266775.1 Austrofundulus limnaeus | reverse complement strand
TGACGTGACCTGTCCACGTCGCATATTTTCATCTATTGTCTGTAAAAGCAAAGAGACGGAGAAGCTAAATTAGCACTGATTTATCCCCTGAGTAATGCCTGCTTGTGTTTAGTAGTCTGCCCAGGAGCCTGACTGGAATTCCTTTTGTTGTTGTTCGGAGGCTGTCTAGCTGTAGGGATGTTGACATTTCGTCAGCAGCTGCTGCCATTTTCTTCCCAGACTGCTGTGACCAGATTGTAC
>NW_013975419.1:0-240 GCF_001266775.1 Austrofundulus limnaeus | reverse complement strand
TCCTGCCACGGCAAGTGCTAAATGGCAAGCCATACTCTTAAAAAAAAGGCGAGAGAACATGGGAAAAAAAGCATTGTGCGGCACAGAGTCCTTATTAAAGCTGTCCTCCAAGGGTGCCCTCTGACTGGTTTCACTGTAAATCTCCCCTTTAATTGGAGAGGGCACAAAAAGAAAGGTGTTGCCTCAATCACAAATTTTTCTATGACTTTAAAGTTGAAGACGAGCGAGACTGAGTGAGAG
>NW_013975418.1:0-240 GCF_001266775.1 Austrofundulus limnaeus | reverse complement strand
GTCTGTGGGTGAGTCTGTTAGCAAAATATCTCATGAACGACAATTGAATGAAACTTGCAGAAAGGCTGACACCACCACCTCAGTTAAAAAAAAACACAATATGGCTAAAATGCAATTTTTGGTAGTAGCTGAGAGTCATCCCCAACACATACTCTTGAGTGAGACATTTCAGGATGTTCCGTACAATCTGTCATTATTTTTGAGGTTTGACCAAAACTGAAGTTTTTTTTATGAATTACT
>NW_013975417.1:0-240 GCF_001266775.1 Austrofundulus limnaeus | reverse complement strand
TCCTCTCTTGTGGAAACAACTTCCAGTTTCTGTCCATTAGGCTGACACTCTGTCTACTTTTAAGATTAGACTGAAGACTTTACTCTGATAAATCCTGTAGTTATGCTTAGGTTTTCTAAAGTATTCCTTAGTTCTGCTGCTATAGACTTAGACTGCTGGAGAACAAACTCAGCACATTTCCTCACTCTGCAGATGACCACATGTCCTGAAACTGGTTCTGGTTCAGGTTCTGCTGGAGGT
>NW_013975416.1:0-240 GCF_001266775.1 Austrofundulus limnaeus | reverse complement strand
AGCAATCAGGGGATGGTAAGATGGCTGCACCACTCACCTTGGTTTTCACATTCCTGTTTCATTTCCCGTTGCATTTGAGCCAAGCTGTTCAACAACAAGACACACCACATAGAAAAATTCAGACATCAGAACATCTACCGTACTGTTCTGTGCAATCACAACGAGCTTCTGCCTCTTTTAGAGCGGAGAAACACACATCAAGCAAATATGGCTCGCATCACTGGAAGGGCTCTCAAAAAT
>NW_013975415.1:0-240 GCF_001266775.1 Austrofundulus limnaeus | reverse complement strand
CTAATGCTAAGCCTTGCTTTTTTTTGTTGTGAGTTGTTTTTTTTAACAAATATGTTTTATTGATGTTTCCCGTTTTCACTATCCCCACCGTTTTTTATTTTTTCAAGAGGATATGTGAAGGGAAAATCTCTGACTATGTGTCTCTTGGATATGAGGGATCGAAGGAGAAACTCTTATGGTGCTAAAATAAAAACTGAATGAAGGATTTAAATGGAGATCCAGCCTGTGTGTGTGTGTGTG
>NW_013975414.1:0-240 GCF_001266775.1 Austrofundulus limnaeus | reverse complement strand
TGGGGTTCTGTGGGTCCATGGGGTTCTATGGATCTATGGGGTTCTATGGATCTATGGGGTTCTGTGGGTCCATGGGGTTCTATGGATCCATGGGGTTCTATGGATCTATGGGGTTCTGTGGGGTTCTGTGGGTCTGTGGGGTTCTGTGGATGGGGTTCTATGGATCTACGGGGTTCTGTGGATCCATGGGGTTCTATGGATCTATGGGGTTCTGTGGATCTATGGGGTTCTGTGGGTCCT
>NW_013975413.1:0-240 GCF_001266775.1 Austrofundulus limnaeus | reverse complement strand
AATTAGCTGCACAATTTCTAAAGTGCTCATGTAAATATTTAGGTCCACAAACACTTACTAGCTGACAATAATTCATGTACAATATATGCACAACCCTGCCAACTAGCGGTACATGAATCCTTGTACAGCTTAATCCTACAAGTGCCGATTGCTGGGGATGTGATTTCATGATACAGAACTTTGGCTCCTGGTGTAAAAATTAAAAAGTTGTTGAGGATTGCAAGTTCAGCTGCTTCTTTG
>NW_013975412.1:0-240 GCF_001266775.1 Austrofundulus limnaeus | reverse complement strand
AGCCAATATAAGTAAAATAGGCATAAAAAATTTAAAAGTTGGCATAAGTTATTTAAAACATTATATTGTGACAGGACCTTAACAGATCCCTCATAAGATGATGTTATTTTCAAGGTTTGACTAATACAAATCCATCATTTCTCATAAAAAGTCTGGGATGAAAGGTGACGGGCGATATGCATTCATTTATACCTTTAAGTATAAATCAGCTTTCTGGAGTTATAAATACTTCAATCTCGA
>NW_013975411.1:0-240 GCF_001266775.1 Austrofundulus limnaeus | reverse complement strand
TTGGAGTGACTTCTCTCAGCAGTTCAACTGTCTGCTAAACATCAGATCAAGAAGTTTTAAACTTAAATAAACTTCATCTCCTCTGAGAAGTCTATTAACCCTTTATCATCATAAAGACCAAAACCATCTCAGGTTAAGAGGCGTGCAGCTTGCCGGAACTACTGTGTATGCGCATCACCGTGTATCTCTTTCCATATCACCTGAAACTTGCAAGGGCAGCTGACATGGACGGTTCTGTGA
>NW_013975410.1:0-240 GCF_001266775.1 Austrofundulus limnaeus | reverse complement strand
AAAACAGCACAAAGCTGAATTAAAAGCTAAACACAAACAGAGCAGGTGCAGGTTTCAAACAGAAGAATGTAGCTAACAGAGCACAGTGTGAAGCTGATGTGAATGCTGACTCAGCGTTCTCAGGATGCCGCCTGACTTACTGAGGCGTTCCCATCCAGCTCCAACATGGCTGCAGTGACGTACGCCGTCAGGGTCACGTCATCAGACACCCCCCCCTGTAGAAAGCAGAACAGTGAACCC
>NW_013975409.1:0-240 GCF_001266775.1 Austrofundulus limnaeus | reverse complement strand
GTATGGTCCGAGTTATTTTAAGAAGAATTGCAGCAAACTTCAATATTCAGAATGTTGGTTTAAGTCTTTCATCAGTCTGATGTTACTTTTTACGCTCATACAGGAATCTGCAATATAGTTTACTTCAGAGCTGTTCTGTTACAAGTGATGAATTGGCCTTTTCAGAATTAATTTAATCTTATCTTTTTGTGTGACATCTTCTCACTTATTAGGGTTTTGGCAATGTAGGAAGGATTATTG
>NW_013975408.1:0-240 GCF_001266775.1 Austrofundulus limnaeus | reverse complement strand
TGAGATATTTTGCTAATAGACAGAGTTGGCTTCCAACACTGTTCATTGTTAAAATTGTAAACAAAGAGTTAGTTTTATTGTATTAGTCCCCAGTATATAGGGATCAGTCTCAGCTACTATCAGACCAAATTCTAGATGAGTTTTTATAACAACGGCTGGGCTTTAGACCATTTTGTGTCTTTTACGTTTAGTCGGTTGTGGCAACCAGCTTAAAATAGGCTGACCCCAAAAGGTAATGAG
>NW_013975407.1:0-240 GCF_001266775.1 Austrofundulus limnaeus | reverse complement strand
GTTTTCAAAGCTTCTAGGCGGAAAAGTCTTTAGGCAGAGAGGGATTTCCTCCTCATCAAGTCCCACCGCCATGAGTCAAAAATCTTGAAGCAATCCCCTTGATTCCTCTCCTCTTCTTTCCAACTCATGCAGTCTCTTCTTCAGATTCTTCCTGTTTCATTTCCTTAACAATAAACGTAAACTATAAATGCAACCAAAAAGACTGATTAGGAGCCAAGTTTTGCCGGCAATAGGCATCGC
>NW_013975406.1:0-240 GCF_001266775.1 Austrofundulus limnaeus | reverse complement strand
GACAAAGGAAGGACGTATTTGTTGTCCGCATCGGAGGAGTTTTCGGTTCTGGACAGTCTCCATTGTGGCGCTGTGAGCGACTGACAAATTCGGCCTTCGGAGGACCCGGCCTCTCGTTCTGGACACAGCCTTTGAGCTAAAATTCGGTGTGGTAGTCTGTCTCGCATAGAGAACTGTGTGGGCATCAAGGGTTCCGCTCTACAGTGGTTTAGATCCTCTCTATCAGAGAGGAGCTTTGTG
>NW_013975405.1:0-240 GCF_001266775.1 Austrofundulus limnaeus | reverse complement strand
TGTGATTTCTGAGAGAAACTTGCATAATAACCATATTTATTTTTATTTAATTTTAACAGATTTTACTCTTTGTAATAACTGTTACTCTCCCTGTTGGGGAATAAGGTCTAGAACATGGTTTCATGAGTATCTGCCTGCATCACCCTGACTCTTTCCAAACAACTGGGTAAAAACTGCAATAAATATTGTAAAGTCAACAGTTATCAGTTGTCATTTATGTTCATTGAGTGTTCTTTTTTT
>NW_013975404.1:0-240 GCF_001266775.1 Austrofundulus limnaeus | reverse complement strand
ACACTACACTGTTTTCTAGATATTTTACAAACGTCGGTACAGTAAGCAAATTTGCATGCGACGTAGAAAATGGGCACTTTCATGACACATGATGGCTCAAACTTGCAGCCTCAGGATTACAAGACCACCTGAGCACCAAATTACCACAGCCCTGTGTCATGTAGTGTGTTGCAGTTTTTGCTGTGTGGACCAATGTGCAGAGGTGTCAAAAGTATTCACATTCATTACTTAAGTAGAAGC
>NW_013975403.1:0-240 GCF_001266775.1 Austrofundulus limnaeus | reverse complement strand
TCTCCCCTCGTGTTGCTCTGTCGCTCTGCCGCTCCTATCTGCTGAGAATAAACTGCATCGTCGCTTAAAAAGTTTCCTTTTTTTGGGTGGGGGGGCACCGTTTATTTTGTCAGCCATGTTTTTGGATTTTCCTCTCTCCCTCATCGTCATCGTCAATATAAAAGATACAAAACCTGTTTTTATTTTAATTCTTCTGCTGCTTTATTCTTCATTGTTTCATGTGAAAAACAAAATCATGTT
>NW_013975402.1:0-240 GCF_001266775.1 Austrofundulus limnaeus | reverse complement strand
TCACAGGGAACTTCCTGTCTGCTCACAGGGAACTTCCTGTCTGCTCATAGGGAACTTCCTGTCTGCTCACAGGTAACTTCCTGTCCAAAAAAATTTTGTTTTATTTTGAAAAATTCTAATTTGTGCAACTACTTCTTCAAAATAAAGTAAAAAAATGTGGAGAATTTTAAAAGACACTCTGGAAATGATCTTGTCCTGAACTTCCTGTTCCATATCTGGTACCAGATCAGGTCCATCAGG
>NW_013975401.1:0-240 GCF_001266775.1 Austrofundulus limnaeus | reverse complement strand
CATGGATATTTTGTGTGTCAGAAGATAAAAAGTTTGGGAACCACAGCTTTAAACTGACCTATAGGTAAGAGTAACTGTAGTTTCAAATCACTTTGCAAGTTATTCCAAGTGAAAAGGGGCTGCATAGCTAAATGATTACTTCCTAAAGTTTGTTCTGATCCTAGGAACTGACAATAGGTACAGGGAGTAAAATAAGTATTGAACACGTCACCATTTTTCTCAGTACACATATTACTAGAG
>NW_013975400.1:0-240 GCF_001266775.1 Austrofundulus limnaeus | reverse complement strand
GGTCTGCATCAGTCCACAGAAGGGTCCAAAACCTGGTCTGCATCAGTCCACAGAAGGGTCCAAAACCTGGTCTGCATCAGTCCACAGAAGGGTCCAAAACCTGGTCTACATCAGTCCACAGCAGAGTCCAAAACCTGGTCTACAGTCAGTCCAAAGAAGGGTCCAATACCTGGTCTACATCAGTCCACAGCAGAGTCCAAAACGTGGTCTACATCAGTCCACAGCAGGGTCCAAAACCTG
>NW_013975399.1:0-240 GCF_001266775.1 Austrofundulus limnaeus | reverse complement strand
ATTGCTCAAGAAAGTAAAGTTACTAGGATAAAAGTTCAATAACCCAAGTAAAAGTAGCTCATTATTGCACTTTTACTTTTTAACTTGGCATAGAACAAAACATGTGAAAACTCTGTTTTGATACTGGCATATAATACCATGGCCTGCAAAGAGTCCAGATCTCAACCCAGTTGAAAATCTCTGGTGAAAATAGCAGGAAATGCTCATGGCCAGACTCCAACCTGAAAAGCTGATCTGGAA
>NW_013975398.1:0-240 GCF_001266775.1 Austrofundulus limnaeus | reverse complement strand
CCTTAAGTAGTTTTCATTTGCTGTTACAACCTGTCACTTGTCTGCTCTTTTTGCTGTCACGTTATGCTCTTTGTCCGTCCACAATAATTCATTTCATTGCTTTCATTTCTGTGTCTCTGGTTTAAAAAAACTGGATTGGAAGACGAGCTGCAAAAGTTCCACCAAACAGCATCTAACTAAGTGCTTCTGTTTGTCTCAAATGGGATTTCTTTTCTTTAATTATTTTTTTTAATTTATTTT
>NW_013975397.1:0-240 GCF_001266775.1 Austrofundulus limnaeus | reverse complement strand
GTTGCTGTAGTTTAAACTTTCTCTGGCTTCTTTTCCATGGCAACAGAGAGTCGTGTGAAAACTGCAGTATTTATAGCCTACCTTTCCCATAACGTGAAGAACAAACACACTTTTACAAATAAAAGAAAATTGATAGGCAATATTGAAGACTGTATTTATAACTTTTAGAAGTGTCAGATAATCAACAGAAGTCTATGAAAGAAGAAGGCACAGTGGGTTCAGTTACTGAAGTTGAAAAAA
>NW_013975396.1:0-240 GCF_001266775.1 Austrofundulus limnaeus | reverse complement strand
ACCGTGACCTGCTGTGGCCCCTCCCACTGCAGGACCGTGACCTGCTGTGGCCCCTCCCACTGCAGGACCGTGACCTGCTGTGGCCCCTCCCACTGCAGGACCGTGACCTGCTGTGGCCCCTCCCACTGCAGGACCGTGACCTGCTGTGGCCCCTCCCACTGCAGGACCGTGACCTGCTGTGGCCCCTCCCACTGCAGGACCGTGACCTGCTGTGGCCCCTCCCACTGCAGGACCGTGACC
>NW_013975395.1:0-240 GCF_001266775.1 Austrofundulus limnaeus | reverse complement strand
ATAGAACCAGATGGAACAGGAACAGGTATAGAACCAGATGAAGCAGGAACAGGTATAGAACCAGATGAAGCAGGAACAGGTATAGAACCAGATGGAGCAGGAACAGGTATAGAACCAGATGAAGCAGGAACAGGTATAGAACCAGACTGAGCAGGAACAGGTATAGAACAAGATGGCTTTAATGACCCGGGAGCAGAAGCAGCTGAAAATCCAGGAAATCCCGTGACTGAATGGACTGGA